>NC_090406.1:51140715-51378215 GCF_036365525.1 Heterodontus francisci | reverse complement strand
GCACACCAGACTGCACCATCACTGTGCGCACACCAGACTGCACCATCACTGTGAGTATATCAGACTGCACCATCACTGTGAGTATATCAGACTGCACCATCACTGTGCGTACACCAGACTGCACCATCACTGTGAGTATATCAGACTGCACCATCACTGTGCGTACACCAGACTGCACCATCACTGTGAGTATATCAGACTGCACCATCACTGTGAGTATATCAGACTGCACCATCACTGTGCGCACACCAGACTGCACCATCACTGTGAGTATATCAGACTGCACCATCACTGTGAGTATATCAGACTGCACCATCACTGTGAATATATCAGACTGCACCATCACTGTGAGTATATCAGACTGCACCATCACTGTGAATATATCAGACTGCACCATCACTGTGAGTATATCAGACTGCACCATCACTGTGAGTATATCAGACTGCACCATCACTGTGAATATATCAGACTGCACCATCACTGTGAGTATATCAGACTGCACCATCACTGTGAATATATCAGACTGCACCATCACTGTGAGTATATCAGACTGCACCATCACTGTGAGTATATCAGACTGCACCATCACTGTGAATATATCAGACTGCACCATCACTGTGCGCACACCAGACTGCACCATCACTGTGAGTATATCAGACTGCACCATCACTGTGCGCACACCAGACTGCACCATCACTGTGAGTATATCAGACTGCACCATCACTGTGAGTATATCAGACTGCACCATCACTGTGCGCACACCAGACTGCACCATCACTGTGAGTATATCAGACTGCACCATCACTGTGAGTATATCAGACTGCACCATCACTGTGCGCACACCAGACTGCACCATCACTGTGAGTATATCAGACTGCACCATCACTGTGCGCACACCAGACTGCACCATCACTGTGAGTATATCAGACTGCACCATCACTGTGAGTATATCAGACTGCACCATCACTGTGAGTATATCAGACTGCACCATCACTGTGCGTACACCAGACTGCACCATCACTGTGAGTATATCAGACTGCACCATCACTGTGAGTATATCAGACTGCACCATCACTGTGAGTATATCAGACTGCACCATCACTGTGCGTATATCAGACTGCACCATCACTGTGAGTACACCAGACTGCACCATCACTGTGCGTATATCAGACTGCACCATCACTGTGAGTATATCAGACTGCACCATCACTGTGCGTATATCAGACTGCACCATCACTGTGAATATATCAGACTGCACCATCACTGTGAGTATATCAGACTGCACCATCACTGTGCGTATATCAGACTGCACCATCACTGTGAGTATATCAGACTGCACCATCACTGTGAGTACACCAGACTGCACCATCACTGTGCGTACACCAGACTGCACCATCACTGTGAGTATATCAGACTGCACCATCACTGTGAGTATATCAGACTGCACCATCACTGTGAGTATATCAGACTGCACCATCACTGTGAATATATCAGACTGCACCATCACTGTGAGTATATCAGACTGCACCATCACTGTGAATATATCAGACTGCACCATCACTGTGAGTATATCAGACTGCACCATCACTGTGAGTATATCAGACTGCACCATCACTGTGCGCACACCAGACTGCACCATCACTGTGAGTATATCAGACTGCACCATCACTGTGAGTATATCAGACTGCACCATCACTGTGCGCACACCAGACTGCACCATCACTGTGCGTATATCAGACTGCACCATCACTGTGCGCACACCAGACTGCACCATCACTGTGAGTATATCAGACTGCACCATCACTGTGAGTATATCAGACTGCACCATCACTGTGCGCACACCAGACTGCACCATCACTGTGAGTATATCAGACTGCACCATCACTGTGAGTATATCAGACTGCACCATCACTGTGCGCACACCAGACTGCACCATCACTGTGAGTATATCAGACTGCACCATCACTGTGCGCACACCAGACTGCACCATCATTGTGAGTATATCAGACTGCACCATCACTGTGAGTATATCAGACTGCACCATCACTGTGAGTATATCAGACTGCACCATCACTGTGCGTACACCAGACTGCACCATCACTGTGAGTATATCAGACTGCACCATCACTGTGAGTATATCAGACTGCACCATCACTGTGCGTATATCAGACTGCACCATCACTGTGAGTACACCAGACTGCACCATCACTGTGCGTATATCAGACTGCACCATCACTGTGAGTATATCAGACTGCACCATCACTGTGCGTATATCAGACTGCACCATCACTGTGAATATATCAGACTGCACCATCACTGTGAGTATATCAGACTGCACCATCACTGTGCGTATATCAGACTGCACCATCACTGTGAGTATATCAGACTGCACCATCACTGTGAGTATATCAGACTGCACCATCACTGTGAGTACACCAGACTGCACCATCACTGTGCGTACACCAGACTGCACCATCACTGTGAGTATATCAGACTGCACCATCACTGTGAGTATATCAGACTGCACCATCACTGTGAGTACACCAGACTGCACCATCACTGTGAGTATATCAGACTGCACCATCACTGTGAGTATATCAGACTGCACCATCACTGTGAGTATATCAGACTGCACCATCACTGTGAGTACACCAGACTGCACCATCACTGTGAGTATATCAGACTGCACCATCACTGTGCGTACACCAGACTGCACCATCACTGTGAGTATATCAGACTGCACCATCACTGTGAGTATATCAGACTGCACCATCACTGTGCGCACACCAGACTGCACCATCACTGTGAGTATATCAGACTGCACCATCACTGTGAGTATATCAGACTGCACCATCACTGTGCGTACACCAGACTGCACCATCACTGTGAGTATATCAGACTGCACCATCACTGTGAGTATATCAGACTGCACCATCACTGTGCGTATATCAGACTGCACCATCACTGTGCGTACACCAGACTGCACCATCACTGTGAGTATATCAGACTGCACCATCACTGTGCGTATATCAGACTGCACCATCACTGTGCGTACACCAGACTGCACCATCACTGTGAGTATATCAGACTGCACCATCACTGTGAGTATATCAGACTGCACCATCACTGTGAGTATTTCAGACTGCACTGTCACTGTGCGCACACCAGACTGCACCATCACTGTGAGTATATCAGACTGCACCATCACTGTGAGTATATCAGACTGCACCATCACTGTGAGTATATCAGACTGCACCATCACTGTGAGTACACCAGACTGCACCATCACTGTGAGTATATCAGACTGCACCATCACTGTGAGTATATCAGACTGCACCATCACTGTGCGTACACCAGACTGCACCATCACTGTGAGTATATCAGACTGCACCATCACTGTGAGTATATCAGACTGCACCATCACTGTGCGTATATCAGACTGCACCATCACTGTGCGTACACCAGACTGCACCATCACTGTGAGTATATCAGACTGCACCATCACTGGGCGTATATCAGACTGCACCATCACTGTGCGTACACCAGACTGCACCATCACTGTGAGTATATCAGACTGCACCATCACTGTGAGTATATCAGACTGCACCATCACTGTGAGTATATCAGACTGCACTGTCACTGTGCGCACACCAGACTGCACCATCACTGTGAGTATATCAGACTGCACCATCACTGTGAGTATATCAGACTGCACCATCACTGTGCGCACACCAGACTGCACCATCACTGTGAGTATATCAGACTGCACCATCACTGTGAGTATATCAGACTGCACCATCACTGTGCGCACACCAGACTGCACCATCACTGTGAGTATATCAGACTGCACCATCACTGTGCGCACACCAGACTGCACCATCACTGTGAGTATATCAGACTGCACCATCACTGTGAGTATATCAGACTGCACCATCACTGTGAGTATATCAGACTGCACCATCACTGTGCGCACACCAGACTGCACCATCACTGTGAGTATATCAGACTGCACCATCACTGTGAGTATATCAGACTGCACCATCACTGTGAGTATATCAGACTGCACCATCACTGTGAGTATATCAGACTGCACCATCACTGTGAGTACACCAGACTGCACCATCACTGTGCGTACACCAGACTGCACCATCACTGTGAGTATATCAGACTGCACCATCACTGTGAGTACACCAGACTGCACCATCACTGTGAGTATATCAGACTGCACCATCACTGTGAGTATATCAGACTGCACCATCACTGTGAGTACACCAGACTGCACCATCACTGTGAGTATATCAGACTGCACCATCACTGTGCGTACACCAGACTGCACCATCACTGTGAGTATATCAGACTGCACCATCACTGTGAATATATCAGACTGCACCATCACTGTGAGTATATCAGACTGCACCATCACTGTGAGTATATCAGACTGCACCATCACTGTGCGTACACCAGACTGCACCATCACTGTGAGTATATCAGACTGCACCATCACTGTGCGTATATCAGACTGCACCATCACTGTGCGTACACCAGACTGCACCATCACTGTGAGTATATCAGACTGCACCATCACTGTGAGTATATCAGACTGCACTGTCACTGTGCGCACACCAGACTGCACCATCACTGTGAGTATATCAGACTGCACCATCACTGTGAGTATATCAGACTGCACCATCACTGTGAGTACACCAGACTGCACCATCACTGTGAGTATATCAGACTGCACCATCACTGTGCGTATATCAGACTGCACCATCACTGTGCGTACACCAGACTGCAGCATCACTGTGAGTATATCAGACTGCACCATCACTGTGCGTATATCAGACTGCACCATCACTGTGCGTACACCAGACTGCACCATCACTGTGAGTATATCAGACTGCACCATCACTGTGAGTATATCAGACTGCACCATCACTGTGAGTATTTCAGACTGCACTGTCACTGTGCGCACACCAGACTGCACCCTCACTGTGAGCATATCAGACTGCACCATCACTGTGAGTATATCAGACTGCACCATCACTGTGAGTATATCAGACTGCACCATCACTGTGAGTACACCAGACTGCACCATCACTGTGCGTACACCAGACTGCACCATCACTGTGAGTATATCAGACTGCACTGTCACTATGTGTAGACAGAAGGGTCTACACATATTCGTACATGAATACGCATGAACTCGTATGACACACACATGCACACAAACATTCACCTATCCACATATTCACATACACACACTCACACATATTCTTACAAACATGTGGGCCTTATGTTGTCACTCACTGACCTGACTTCACAATGTCAAATCTATCAGTGAGCGAGTTGCCCATGACTGCCCATCTCCAGGATGTAGCTGAGATTGGGTCCAGACCCCAGCCCTATGTGGAGGATGGCCAGGAATTCACAGTGAGGTGTTGGCCCCGCCCACCGACTGGGAAACCAGGGAAGATCCCGCCTCCACCAGGCCTAGATGCCAAGCTGCTATTTTGTGCGGACCAGGTCCCTAATTAGCCTCAGTCAGAACTTCCTACAGAAAGCCAAGAGGAGTGTAGAAAGTGGAAGGGTGAAATCAAAAAGGAAATTAGGGAAGCAAAGAAAGGGCATGAAAGAATATTGGCAAGTAAAAAGCAAGGTGAACCCAAAGATGTTTTATCAATACATTAAGAGTAAGAAGATAACTAAGGAAAGAGTAGGACCCATAAAAGAACAAAAAGGTAACCTACGTGTGGAGGCGGAAGATGTTGGAATTGTTCTTAATGAATACTGGGCCTGTCTTCACAAAAGAGGGGGACGATGCAGATATTGTAGTTAAGGAAGAGGAGTGTGGAGTATTGGATGTGATAAACATAGGGAGAGAGGAAGTATTAATGGGATTAGCATCCTTGAAAGTTGACAAATCACCAGGGCCGGTTGAAATGTACCCTAGGCTGTTAAAGAAGCTAGGGAGGAAATAATGAAAGCTTTGACCATCATTTTCCAGTCCTCACTGGATACAGGTGTGGTGCCGGAGGATTGGAGAACTGCTAACATTGTACCTCTGTTTAAAAAGGGAGTGAAGGATAGACTGAATAATTACAGGCCAGTCAGTCTAACCTCAGTATTGGGCAAATTATTGGAATCTATCCTGAGACACAGGATAAACTGTCACTTAGAAAGGCACAGGTTAATCAAGGATAGTCAGCATGGATTTGTTAAGGGAAGGTTGTGTCTGACTAACTTGATTGAATGTTTTGAGGAAGTAACAAGGAGGACTGATGAGGGTAGTGCAGTTGATGTGGCCTACATGGATTTTAGCAAGGCTTTTGACAAGGTCCCACATGGCAGATTGGTTAAAAAAAAGCCCATGGGATCCAGGGGAATGTAACAAGCTGGAGACAAAATTGGCTCAGTGGCAGGAAACAAAGAGTAATTGTTGACGGGTGTTTTTGCAACTTGAAGGCTGTTTCCAGTGGCGTTCTGCAGGGCTCAGTACTGGGTCCTCTGCTTTTTGTGGTGTATATTAATGATTTGGATGTAAATGTGGGGGGAATGATCAAGAAGTTTGCAGACAGCACAAAAATTGTCTGCGTAGTTTATAGCGAGGAGGTTAGCTGTCGACTACAGGAAGACAGCAATAGACTGGTCAGCTGGGCAGAAAAGTGGCAAATGGAATTTATCCCAGAGAAGTGTGAGGTGATACATTTGGGGAGGTCAAACAAGGCAAAGGAATACATGATTAATAGGAAAACACTGAGAAGTGTAGAGGAAGTAAGGGACTTTGGAGTGAATGTCCACAGATCCCTGAAGGTAGCCGGACAGGTCGATAAGGTGGTTAAGAGGCATATGGAATCCTTTCCTTCATTAGCCGAGCTATAGAGTATAAGAGCAGGAAGGTTATTCTGGAACTGTATAAAACATTAAAATAAAAGCAAAATACTGCAGATGCTGGAAATCTGAAATAAAAACAAGAAACGCTGGAAATACTCAGCAGGCCTGGCAGCATCTGTGGACAGAGAAGCAGAGTTAACGTTTCAGGTCAGTGACCCTTCTTCAGAACCGGCAGAGGCTAGAAATGTGATAGGTTTTAAGCAAATAAAGCGGGGATGGGGCCAAGATAACAAAGGTGAAGGTGTTGATTGGACAAGGTCACAGAGATTAACTGACCAGAAGGTTATGGAGCAAAGGCAAATGATATGTTAATGGTGTGTTGAAAGACAAAATGTTAGTACAGAGACAGTGTGAACTGACTGTAAAGGATGGTAGAGGCAGAAACCCTCATCTCATTTAAAAAGGTGCCTGATGGGCACCTGATGCTATAACCTGCAGGGGGCACGGACCAAATGCTGGAAGGTGGGATTAGGCTGGGAGGCTCTTTTTTTGGCTGGTGCAGACACGATGGGCCAAGTGGCCTCTTTCTGTGCCATAAACCTTCTATGTTTCTGCTCCTCTGAGGCAGCCAGTCCCGCTTCTAAGAGCTGCCAGCCAATCAGAGACTGCACCCCGCAAGAAGAGGATGATGGACGCTGGTCTCAAAAAAGGTAAGTGGGGGTTGGTCCTCGCCAGGAACAATCGACTGGGTCCTGGTGGGGGGTCGGGGGTGGGGGCGGGGTTGGTCGGTCTAGGGCAGGGGGGGTCGTTTGGGGGTGAGAGTGGCCTGTGCTGCTGGGGTGGTCCTTCTGTGGGGCACAGAGCCCTGCACCCCCCTGCCCCCCAGGCCACAAGGAGGCTGCCAGGTATTACTAGACAGCCTCCTCAGGTGCTGAAGTGCCCATCCGTCGCTGGTAAAATACCAGTGATGGCAGGAAGAGGCCCTTAAGTGGCAATTAATTCGCCACTTAAGTGCTTGAATTGGCCTAAGGGCTGTGCCCCCCCCACCTCCCACTCAATTGCACGGCCCCATTCTCACTCCCACGGCCTCCTCGCCCATTCCCGGGGGACAGAGGCTCCAGCTCATACTGAAAGCATCACCATGACATCCTCCTGGTGCTGTACATCACGGTCGAATGACCAGACGGACTGGATTGACTGCAGTCCTGACATTATTCTAATTTCTGTAATTTTAGCTGCTGTCACGGTAACAAAGGAATGTTATGACATTATTCGATTGAAACCATAGCAACAGCCCTTCCCTTAACCGCAGGGAATGGGTGAAACTAAATCAGTAATTGCAATGTTTGTTCTCAAATAAAGTTTTAATTCTTTTCGAGGTTAATGTTTTAGATTTCGGGCCCTTGGATTGTGTTTTTCTCATGTTAATAAACAATCAGACAGATGGGAGTGAGGAGAGGAGGTTTGATGGAGATCGAATATTACCTTGCAGTTTAGATCATTTTATATGGTTATTTTGTCAGTGTGGAAAGTGGAAATGAGAGTGAAGTCTGTCCCTGATCACTCAGTGTGTGCGGTTAAAGAGAGATCCACACAAACAGCTCAAAACACCATTAAACACACCCTCGCACTCTAACTCACCCTCACTCTCTCAAACCCACACTCTAATTCACTCACTCTCTCAAACCCACACTCTAACTCACTCATTCCCTCAAACACACGCTTTAACTCACCCTCACTCCCTCAAACACACACTCTAACTCACTCACTCCCTCAAACACACGCTTTAACTCACCCTCACTCCCTCAAACACCCTCAAACACACCCTCACACTCTAACTCACCCTCACTCCCTCAAACCCACACTCTAATTCACTCACTCCCTCAAACACACGCTTTAACTCACCCTCACTCCCTCAAACACCCTCAAACACACCCTCACACTCTAACTCACCCTCACTCCCTCAAACCCACACTCTAACTCACTCACTCCCTCAAACACACGCTTTAACTCACCCTCACTCCCTCAAACACCCTCAAACACACCCTCACACTCTAACTCACCCTCACTCCCTCAAACCCACACTCTAATTCACTCACTCCCTCAAACACACGCTTTAACTCACCCTCACTCCCTCAAACACATGCTTTAACTCACCCTCACGCCCTCAAACACACACTCTAACTCACTCACTCACTTAAACACACGCTTTAACTCACCCTCACTCCCTCAAACACATGCTTTAACTCACCCTCACTCCCTCAAACACCCTCAAACACACCCTCACACTCTAACTCACCCTCACTCCCTCAAACCCACACTCTAATTCACTCACTCCCTTAAACACACGCTTTAACTCACCCTCACTCCCTCAAACACACACTTTAACTCACCCTCACTCCCTCAAACACATCCTCACACTCTAACTTACCCTCACTCCCTCAAACACACACTCTAATACACCCTCACTCCTTCAAACACACACTCTAACTCACCCTCCTTCCCTCAAACACACACTCTAACTCACTCATTCCCTCAACCACACCCTCACACCCTCAAACAACCTCAAACACACCCTCGCACTCTATCTCACCTTACTTCCTCAAACACACCCTCACACCCTCAAACCTCAAACCCACCCTCACACTCTAACTCAACCTCACTCCCTCAAACAAACCCTCACACCCTCAAACAACCTCAAAACACATCCTCACACTATCTCACCCTCACTTGCTCAAACACACCCTCAAACACCCTGAAACACATTTTCACTCCCTCAAATACACTCTCACAAACTCAAACACCCTCAAACAAAACCACAACGTCAAATGTAGCCTCAGAATCTCCCTCACACACTTAACCACACCCTCAAACACCCGCACTCACATTTTCAAACACACCCACCCACCCACACACACACACATACTCATATAGATTTACACACACTCACTTAACACTCACCAAACCCACTCTCACACATTCATTCTTTTTTTTATTCATTTGGGGGGTGTGGGTGTCGCTGGCTGGGCCAGCATTTATTGTTGTTGTCATGCTTGTATTTAAATCCATCTATGGCCTTGTCCGTCCCTCTGTAACATCCTCCAGTCCTACAACTTCCCTTGAACTCTGTATTGCTTCAATTCTGGCCCAAATATGCTTCCTCCACTCCCCTCACTCCATCATTGGCACCTTCAGCCGTCTAGAGCCCATGTTCCTCAATTCCCTCACTTGCACTCCCTCCACCTCAGCAGCTCTCCCTCCTTCTTTAAGATCCTCCTTTGAACCTAATTCTTCAGCCAAGGCTTTTGGTCACCCCTCCTAACATCTCCTTTATTGGCTCAGCATTCACTTATTTCTGATTACACTTCTGTGCAGTGCCTTGCGACGTTTTTCTGGGTTATAAGCGCTATATAAATGCAACTTGTTGTTCTGTGTGTAGGTACTAGGCTGAGTGCATTACTGCAGCAAACGTGCATGTACACACTGGGCCTGGACATCAGCTATTTGCTCGGGAGGATTCCCATTGGCAAGAGGTTATGTGTTTTGAGATATCCAGGGGGAAGGGATAGGGCCTGATTGTGCTGGACACCTCAGAGATTGAACAGATTACATCAGATAAGTCAAGGATTAGTTATTAGGGTGTCACCAAGTTTAGGGTTAAAAGGTCAGATGCAAAGACTGAGAGGGGAGGTGTTCTGCAATTTTGAAATCCTGAGTTAAAACGGAAGCTGATATGCAATGGAATCAGTGTTAATTTCACCATAATGATGTGTGAGGAGAGTGGGTTTGTAGAGTTGTGTAAATGGGGCATAGAAAGAATCAAGAGAAACATTTATAGGTCTACTGGGCATAGTCATAGTAGCAAAAGAGAAAACAATTGAACTATAGAAATTTACAGCACAGAAAGGAGCCATTCAGCCCATCACATCTGTGCTGACTCTTTGCTAGACATGTGTAAAATTAATGCTATTGTCCTGCTCTCTTCCCATAGCCCTGCTTCAAATATTGATCACATTTTCCAGCAAAAGATGGTTTCTGTTTCAACTACCCCCAGTGCTAAAGCTCTAAGAACCCTCTGTTTAAAGACATTTCTCCTCAGCTCTCCCCTCACTCTCTCAGTGACTGTTTTAAATTGATGATCCTTGTCACTGTCTCACCAACAACAGAAAATAAGCTTTCCTCATTCACTCTATCAAAACTCTTCATCATTTTAAAAATCTCAATGAAATATACCCCTTTGCCTGCTCTGCTCTTGGGTCTCAAGTCTCTCCTCATATCCACAGTGAAGGATTTTGGACTTTTCAGTACTGACTTTTAATGCCTGTTTTCAAAGAAGACTAAAAGAATGGATCGGAAAAACCCACGGTTTCTTGGTAAAAAAAAATCACAACTTGAGCAAACTCAAAGGCTGGGAAATTAGCCAATGACATGAGCGGAAAAGGATCCTGGAATGTTGGCAGGTTGCTGCTTTGCTGAGGCAGTTGGTTAGACGTATCAGCAAGTCGGGCCTGGGGAAGCTACAGGACTTGAGAAACTGATATGAAATTCTTTAGTGCTGGAGTTGAAAACAGCCCCAAATGTGGAATTTCCCTGAACAACTGATTTAAAGGAAAACAAATCAAACGTCCCATTCTGAAAGAGGTTCAGGAGAAGCATCAGGCTGCATCAGATCAAAATGGCGAAGGAGAGGAAGCTTCTTATTCTCCCCAAAACTGGAAAGCTACTACTTTCTGATAAAAACAGCCGTCTCTGTGTGTCAAATTAAACTCTTTAAAGTTAGAGAATAACTATAGTGCCTTGCTTCATCCTTGACTGTTCATCTTGTGAACAAGAGAGAGGAGAAATCTTACAATAATTTCCCATCCCTGGTGAATCTACACTGGCTGTCTATGGGTTTAATGTCCTTTCTATATTGGGACTCCCAAAACTGCACTCAATTTCCATCATAAAAACATAAGGAATGGAAGCGGGGGAGGCCATTCAGCCCTTCAAACCTGCTTCACCATTCAACAAGATCATGGCTAATCTTCTACCACAACTCCACCTTCCTGCACTAACCCCATATCCCTTAATTCCTTCAGTACCCCAAAATCTATTGACTTCTGTCTTGAATAGATTCAACAACTGAGCAGCCACTGCTCCCTGGGATAGAGAATTCCAAAGATTCACAACCCTCTGAGTGAAGACATTTCTCCTTCTCTCAGTCCTAAATGACCCATATTCTGAGACTGTGATCCCGTGTTCTAGACTGCGTGGCCAGGGGAAATATTTTCTCAGCATCCACCCTGCCAAGCCCCTTAAGAATTATTTATGTTTCCATTCAATCACCTCTCATTCTTCTAAACTCCAGGGAATATAGGCCTACTGTACTCATTCTCCCCTCATCGGACAATCCCCTCATCCCAGGAACCAGTCTAGTGAACCTATGTTGCACTTCTTTAGGGCAAGTTTAATCTTCCTTAGTTAAGGAGACTAAAACTGCACACAGTACTCCAAATGTGGCCTCACCAAAGCCCTATATAATTGCAGTAAGATTTCTTTACTCTTTATATTCCAATCCCTTTCTAAAAAAGCTAACATACCATTTGCCTTCCTAATCGCTGACTGTACCTGCATGTTAACTTTCTATGATTCATGTACAAGGACACCCAGGTCCCTGAGAATTCAAACATTTCCCACTCTCTCAGCTTTCAAAGATATTCTGCTTTTCATTTCTCCTGCCAAAGTGGATAACATCACACTTCCACACATTATATTCCATCTGCCATTTCTTGCCCATTCACCCAACCTGTCTGTCTATATCCCTCTGCAGCCTCTTAGTGTCCTCCTCACCATTACTTTTCCACCTGACTTAGTATTGTCAACAAACTCAGATACCTCACACTCAGCCTCCTCATCTAAGTCATTAAAATAGATTGTAAATAGCTGAGGCCCCAACATTGATCCTTGTGGTTTTCTGCCAACCACAAAATGTCCATTTATTCCTGCTCTCAGCTTCCTGTCAATTAACGAATCCTTAATCCATGCTAATATATTACCCCCTAATTTTGTGTAATAATCTCTTCTGTGGCATCTTATCAAATAGTTTTTGAAAATCCAAATACACTACATCCACTAGTTCTCCCAAAGATACCCCGCTAGTTACATCCTCAAAAAACTCTAACAGATTTGAAAAACATGATTTCCCTTTCATGAATCTGTATTAACTTTCCTTACTCACATTATAATTTTCTAAGTGCCCTCTTACTACATCCCTAATAATAGATTCATACATATTTCCTACATATAGCCTACTGATGTTTTCTCTTGCGTTCATTTCTAGAACAGTGGGATTGTTTTCTACCTTGCAATCCACTGGTGCTGTCCTCGAATCTAAGCAATTCTGGAAGATCAAACCCAATGTATCCACTATCTCTTTTTGAATCCTAGGATGCAGGTCATCAGGTTCAGGGGATTTGTTGCCACTTAGTCTCATTAATTTCTCTAGTACTTTGTTTTTTAAATCAATACTAATTTCTTTAGGTTCCTCATTCTCACTAGACCCTTTAGTTCCCCATTAATTCCAGAATGTTTTTTTGTATTTTCTATCATGAAAACAGATACAAAGTATTTGTTTAATATCTCTGCCATTTCCTTATTCCTCATTATAATTTCTCCCGTCTGTCTCTAAGGGACCCACATTTACTTTTGCTAATCTCATCCTTTTTACATCTCTATAGAAACATTTACAATCTGTTCTTATTTCTCCGGCTAGTCTACTTCCATTTTATTATAATAAAAGCAAAATACTGTGGATGCTGGAAATCTGAAATAAAAACAGAAAGTGCTGGAAATACTCAGCAGGTCAGGCAGCGTCTGTAGAGAGAGAAAGAGAGTTAACGTTTCAGGTCTGTGGCCCTTCATCAGATCGTGATCAAACCTAATCAGCCTGGGGGAGCCTTTGAAAACAATCGATCAGCCTGAGATAGGGATTGGGTTTTCCCTGTTTTTTTCTTTTACTGAGCCTTTAAAAAAAATTAACTTTGCAAGCACATCAAAGCTTTCTCTCAACGGGGATTTCAGCTCTGTCCTCTACAGCTGGAGGTGCTTTTTTCTTCTTTACACAGTTTGGGCCCGTGTTTCTTTAAACTTTCTCTCTTTTAGCTATAGGTAATTTTTAAAGCTGTTTTCCTGTGGTCTTCAACCTTGGATCCTGTCTTCTCACCACAGCTGCCACCAAGTAATAAGAAGCTTTTTATGTTGCCTGATGCAACATAAAATAAGATGCGTGGAGTTCAGGTTGCTGAAGATCTCAAACAGGTTTATTAAATAGCGAAACTAATATACACTGTACAGAACCAACTATTAACAGAACTTGCCTCTTGGTGTTACAGTTACAGAGTGAGACTGGCATGTAGTCACATGACTGCATCCTGGTATTCAGCAGTCCCACCCAGCTGGAAGACAGTGGAGAGCCATTGGAGGAGGACGGTGTGGTCAACTGTGTCAAAGGTTGCAGACAGGTCAAGGAGGATGAGGAGAGACAGTTTACCTTTGTCACAGCCATACAGGATGTCATTTATGACTTTGATAAGAGCTGTTTTGGCACTGAGGTAGGGGCGAAAACCTGATTGGAGGGATTCAAACATGGAGTTCTGGGAAAGATGGGAATGGATTTGGGAGGCAACAATGCATTCAAGGACTTTGGAGAGGAAAAGGGAGGTTGGAGATGGGACAGAAGTTTGCAGGGGCAGTGGGGTCAAGAGTTGTTTTTTTTTGAGGACGGGGTGATGACGGCAGATTTAAGCACCTGAAGAGAGAGATCCGTTTACAATATCGGCTAACATGGGGACCAAGAGGGCAAGTTGGGTGATCAGCAGTTTAGTGGGAAGAGGACAAGATGAGTTCAGAGAGGGAATGAAGGGAGATAAGAGAGAAACTAGAGAAAGATGTGAGTTCAGGGCAGGGAGAACCTTAGTGGAAGTTTGGGTCAGTGGCCTAGGGGGAGGGAGGGAAGCAGCAGGTGCAGCTGATCGAATGATGTCAATCTTTGTGACAAAGAAATCCGTGAGTTCCTTACACTTATTGTTGGAGGTGAGGGTGGAGGAGACAGGGCAGACCGGTTTAAAAAGACAGTTTGCAGTAGAGACAAGAAGCCAGGGTTATCTTTACGTTCCAAGACGATCCTGGATTAGTGAGCAGTTTTAGCAGATGAGAGCAGGATCCAATAGTGCTTTATGTGGTCTGGCAGTGACTGTCTAAACCAGTTGTTCATCATATCCTTTCAAGTCAGCATCCCTTGGACTTAAGAGAGTGGAGATGAGGGCCGTACTGGGGTGGGGGGCACAGCTGGGTGAGAGAGAATAATGGTTTTATTGGGGACGAGGGCATCAAAGATGGAGGTAAAGGTATGGTTGAGCAAATCAGTAGCTGCAAAAATGTGACAAGCAGAGGGCCAAAGTTGGAATTCCGAAAGTACAGTTGTAAGTGAATAGGGGAGTAGTTTTTTTCAGGGATGAATACAGAACGAAGGAAGATTGGGGTGTGGAAGGGGAATATGCGTGGAGAGTGATACTAGGAAGTGATCAGAGATGGCCTCATCTGTAATTGATTTAATGGCAAGACCATGTGAGATGTCAAGATCGAGCGGGTGACGGTGAAAATGACACCTTTTCTCATGGCAATATATATTTATTGCCACTTAATGAATTAATTTTTTAAATGTTTGCCATTGCTTATTTACCGTCATATCTTTTAATCCAGTTTTGCAATCTACTTTAGCCAAATTACTCCTCAAGCCTGCATAGTTTGCTTTGTTTAGATTTAAGACCCTAGTATTGGACTTAACTAAATCACTTTCAAACTCAATAGAAAATTCTATCATATTATGACCACTCTTCCCTAGGTTACAACAAGGTTATTAATTAACCCTTTCTCATTGCACAATACTGAAACTAAAATATCCTGTTCCCTAGTTGGTTCCTCGACACAATAATCTAGAAAACTGTCTTGAATGCATTCCATAAACTCATCCTCCACACTATTACTGCAAACTTGCTTTGTCCAGTCTATATGAAGTCCCCAATGATTTACTGCATTACCCTTGTTACATGCACCTCGAATTTCCTGATTTATATTCTGCTCTACACTACAACTACTGTTAGGGGAGCTATAAACAACTCCCATCAGTATTTTCTGCCCCTTGTTGTTTCTTATCTCCACGCAAACTGATACTGCATCTTGATTTTCTGAGCAGAGATCCTTTTTACTCTCTTTATCCCATTCTTCATTATCAGGTCTACCCTTCCTCCTTTTCAATGTTGCCCATCTCTTCTAAAGGTTAAAAATCCTGGAATGTTTAGTTCCCAACCTTTATTCGCTTTGCAACCACATCTCCCATAATTGTCATTAGATCAAACCTATTAATTTCTATCTGTGATTAATTCATCTAACTTGTTGCAGATGCTTCACATATTCACAAATAGTACCTTTAGCTTTGACTCTTTTTTTCAAATTTCCCCCGATGTCACTGTAGTCACTAATACCCTATTACCTTTATTATTCTCACATTCCCTTCCTGACCCATTCTGCTTATTTTTACCCAAAACACTGCTCTGCCCTAGAGCCCTTGTTGCTTTTGAATTTACCCTTTCCTGAATCCTCCCAACTCCCCTCTTTATTAGTTTAAAGCACTGTCCCAGTTATACAAGTTGCCAGGACACTGGTCCCAGCCTGGTTTAAGTGGAGACCATTCCAGTGGAACAGCTCCCTCTTTCCCTGATACTGGTGCCAGTGTCCCATGCAGCAAAACTTCTGCCTCCCACACCACTCTTACAGCCTCATAATGAAGCTACCAATTTGTAAATGGAACAGGTAACAATCTAGAGATTATTACTTCTGAGGTTCTGCATTTTAATTTGGACCCTAACTTCTCAAACTCTCTCAGCAGAATCTCATTCCCAGTTTGGGGGTAGTGTCACGCTGGCTGGTGTCAGTCTGTGGGGAATGTCTAGCTGGCTGGTGTCAGTCTGTGGGGAATGTCGAGCTGGCTGGTGTCAGTGTGTGGGGAATGTCGAGCTGGCTGGTATCAGTCTGTGGGGAATGTCGAGCTGGCTGGGATCAGTCTGTGGGGAATGTCTAGCTGGCTG
This sequence comes from Heterodontus francisci, assembly GCF_036365525.1. Lineage (NCBI taxonomy): Eukaryota > Metazoa > Chordata > Chondrichthyes > Heterodontiformes > Heterodontidae > Heterodontus > Heterodontus francisci. Next base: position 51,361,257 of record NC_090406.1, on the reverse strand, counting down.
GTGTCAGTCTGTGGGGAATGTCTAGCTGGCTGGTGTCAGTGTGTGGGGAATGTCGAGCTGGCTGGTGTCAGTGTGTGGGGAATGTCGAGCTGGCTGGTATCAGTCTGTGGGGAATGTCGAGCTGGCTGGTATCAGTCTGTGGGGAATGTCTAGCTGGCTGGTATCAGTCTGTGGGAAATGTCTAGCTGGCTGGTATCAGTGTGTGGGGAATGTCTAGCTGGCTGGTATCAGTCTGTGGGGAATGTCTAGCTGGCTGGTGTCAGTGTGTGGGGAATGTCTAGCTGGCTGGTATCAGTCTGTGGGGAATGTCTAGCTGGCTGGTATCAGTGTGTGGGGAATGTCTAGCTGGCTGGTATCAGTCTGTGGGGAATGTCTAGCTGGCTGGTATCAGTCTGTGGGGAATGTCCAGCTGGCTGGTATCAGTGTGTGGGGAATGTCTAGCTGGCTGGTATCAGTCTGTGGGGAATGTCTAGCTGGCTGGTATCAGTCTGTGGGGAATGTCGAGCTGGCTGGTATCAGTCTGTGGGGAATGTCTAGCTGGCTGGTATCAGTCTGTGGGGAATGTCGAGCTGGCTGGTATCAGTCTGTGGGGAATGTCTAGCTGGCTGGTATCAGTGTGTGGGGAATGTCTAGCTGGCTGGTATCAGTGTGTGGGGAATGTCTAGCTGGCTGGTATCAGTCTGTGGGGAATGTCTAGCTGGCTGGTATCAGTCTGTGGGGAATGTCTAGCTGGCTGGTATCAGTCTGTGGGCAATGTCGAGCTGGCTGGTATCAGTCTGTGGGGAGTGTCGAGCTGGCTGGTGTCAGTGTGTGGGGAATGTCTAGCTGGCTGGTATCAGTCTGTGGGGAATGTCTAGCTGGCTGGTATCAGTCTGTGGGGAATGTCTAGCTGGCTGGTATCAGTCTGTGGGGAATGTCTAGCTGGCTGGTATCAGTCTGTGGGGAATGTCTAGCTGGCTGGTATCAGTGTGTGGGGAATGTCTAGCTGGCTGGTATCAGTCTGTGGGGAATGTCTAGCTGGCTGGTATCAGTCTGTGGGGAATGTCGAGCTGGCTGGTATCAGTCTGTGGGGAATGTCTAGCTGGCTGGTATCAGTGTGTGGGGAATGTCTAGCTGGCTGGTATCAGTGTGTGGGGAATGTCTAGCTGGCTGGTATCAGTCTGTGGGGAATGTCTAGCTGGCTGGTATCAGTCTGTGGGGAATGTCTAGCTGGCTGGTATCAGTCTGTGGGGAATGTCTAGCTGGCTGGTATCAGTCTGTGGGGAATGTCTAGCTGGCTGGTATCAGTGTGTGGGGAATGTCTAGCTGGCTGGTATCAGTCTGTGGGGAATGTCTAGCTGGCTGGTATCAGTCTGTGGGGAATGTCGAGCTGGCTGGTATCAGTCTGTGGGGAATGTCTAGCTGGCTGGTATCAGTGTGTGGGGAATGTCTAGCTGGCTGGTATCAGTGTGTGGGGAATGTCTAGCTGGCTGGTATCAGTCTGTGGGGAATGTCTAGCTGGCTGGTATCAGTGTGTGGGGAATGTCTAGCTGGCTGGTATCAGTCTGTGGGGAATGTCGAGCTGGCTGGTGTCAGTGTGTGGGGAATGTCGAGCTGGCTGGTATCAGTCTGTGGGGAATGTCGAGCTGGCTGGTATCAGTGTGTGGGGAATGTCTAGCTGGCTGGTATCAGTCTGTGGGGAATGTCTAGCTGGCTGGTATCAGTCTGTGGGGAATGTCTAGCTGGCTGGTATCAGTGTGTGGGGAATGTCTAGCTGGCTGGTATCAGTCTGTGGGGAATGTCTAGCTGGCTGGTATCAGTCTGTGGGGAATGTCGAGCTGGCTGGCATCAGTCTGTGGGGAATGTCTAGCTGGCTGGTATCAGTGTGTGGGGAATGTCTAGCTGGCTGGTATCAGTCTGTGGGGAATGTCTAGCTGGCTGGTATCAGTCTGTGGGGAATGTCTAGCTGGCTGGTGTCAGTGTGTGGGGAATGTCTAGCTGGCTGGTATCAGTCTGTGGGGAATGTCTAGCTGGCTGGTATCAGTGTGTGGGGAATGTCTAGCTGGCTGGTGTCAGTGTGTGGGGAATGTCTAGCTGGCTGGTATCAGTCTGTGGGGAATGTCTAGCTGGCTGGTATCAGTCTGTGGGGAATGTCTAGCTGGCTGGTATCAGTGTGTGGGGAATGTCTAGCTGGCTGGTATCAGTCTGTGGGGAATGTCGAGCTGGCTGGTGTCAGTGTGTGGGGAATGTCTAGCTGGCTGGTATCAGTTTGTGGGGAATGTCTAGCTGGCTGGTATCAGTCTGTGGGGAATGTCTAGCTGGCTGGTGTCAGTCTGTGGGGAATGTCGAGCTGGCTGGTGTCAGTGTGTGGGGAATGTCGAGCTGGCTGGTATCAGTCTGTGGGGAATGTCGAGCTGGCTGGTGTCAGTGTGTGGGGAATGTCTAGCTGGCTGGTATCAGTGTGTGGGGAATGTCTAGCTGGCTGGTATCAGTCTGTGGGGAATGTCGAGCTGGCTGGTATCAGTCTGTGGGGAATGTCTAGCTGGCTGGTATCAGTCTGTGGTGATTGTCTAGCTGGCTGGTATCAGTCTGTGGGGAATGTCGAGCTGGCTGGTGTCAGTGTGTGGGGAATGTCGAGCTGGCTGGTGTCAGTGTGTGGGGAATGTCTAGCTGGCTGGTGTCAGTCTGTGGGGAATGTCTAGCTGGCTGGTATCAGTGTGTGGGGAATGTCAAGCTGGCTGGTGTCAGTGTGTGGGGAATGTCTAGCTGGCTGGTATCAGTCTGTGGGGAATGTCTAGCTGGCTGGTATCAGTCTGTGGGAAATGTCGAGCTGGCTGGTATCAGTCTGTGGGGAATGTCGAGCTGGCTGGTATCAGTCTGTGGGGAATGTCGAGCTGGCTGGTGTCAGTGTGTGGGGAATGTCTAGCTGGCTGGTATCAGTCTGTGGGGAATGTCTAGCTGGCTGGTATCAGTCTGTGGGGAATGTCTAGCTGGCTGGTGTCAGTGTGTGGGGAATGTCGAGCTGGCTGGTATCAGTCTGTGGGGAATGTCGAGCTGGCTGGTGTCAGTCTGTGTGGAATGTCGCGCTGGCTGGTGTCAGTCTGTGGGGAATGTCGAGCTGGCTGGTGTCAGTCTGTGGGGAGTGTCTAGCTGGCTGGTGTCAGTGTGTGGGGAATGTCCAGCTGGCTGGTATCAGTCTGTGGGGAATGTCTAGCTGGCTGGTGTCAGTGTGTGGGGAATGGCTAGCTGGCTGGTGTCAGTGTGTGGGGAATGTCCAGCTGGTTGGTGTCAGTGTGTGGGGAATGTCTAGCTGGCTGGTGTCAGTGTGTGGGGAGTGTCTAGCTGGCTGGTGTCAGTGTGTGGGGAATGTCTAGCTGGCTGGTTTCAGTGTGTGGGGAATGTCTAGCTGGCTGGTGTCAGTGTGTGGGGAGCGTCTAGCCGGCTGGTGTCAGTGTGTGGGGAATGTCTAGCTGGCTGGTTTCAGTGTGTGGGGAATGTCTAGCTGGCTGGTGTCAGTGTGTGGGGAGCGTCTAGCTGGCTGGTGTCAGTGTGTGGGGAATGTCTAGCTGGCTGGTGTCAGACTGTGGGGAGTGTCTAGCTGGCTGGTATCAGTCTGTGGGGAATGTCTAGCTGGCTGGTGTCAGTGTGTGGGGAATGTCTAGCTGGCTGGTATCAGTCTGTGGGGAGTGTCTAGCTGGCTGGTATCAGTCTGTGGGGAGTGTCTAGCTGGCTGGTGTCAGTGTGTGGGGAATGTCTAGCTGGCTGGTATCAGTCTGTGGGGAATGTCTAGCTGGCTGGTGTCAGTGTGTGGGGAATGTCCAGCTGGCTGGTATCAGTCTGTGGGGAATGTCTAGCTGGCTGGTGTCAGTGTGTGGGGAGCGTCTAGCTGGCTGGTGTCAGTGTGTGGGGAATGTCTAGCTGGCTGGTGTCAGTGTGTGGGGAATGTCTAGCTGGCTGGTGTCAGTGTGTGGGGAATGTCTAGCTGGCTGGTGTCAGTGTGTGGGGAGTGTCTAGCTGGCTGGTGTCAGTGTGTGGGGAATGTCTAGCTGGCTGGTGTCAGTCTGTGGGGAATGTCTAGCTGGCTGGTGTCAGTGTGTGGGGAATGTCTCGTCGGCTGGTGTCAGTCTGTGGGGAATGTCTAGCTGGCTGGTGTCAGTGTGTGGGGAATGTCTCGTCGGCTGGTGTCAGTGTGTGGGGAATGTCTCGTCGGCTGGTGTCAGTCAGTGGGGAATGTCTCGTCGGCTGGTGTCAGTCTGTGGGGAATGTCTTGTCGGCTGGTGTCAGTCTGTGGGGAATGTCTCGTCAGCTGGTGTCAGTCTGTGGGGAATGTCTCGTCGGCTGGTGTCAGTGTGTGGGGAATGTCTCGTTGGCTGGTGTCAGTCTGTGGGGAATGTCTAGCTGGCTGGTGTCAGTGTGTGGGGAATGTCTCATCGGCTGGTGTCAGTCTGTGGGGAATGTCTCGTCGGCTGGTGTCAGTCTGTGGGGAATGTCTCGTCGGCTGGTGTCAGTCTGTGTGGAATGTCTAGCTGGCTGGTGTCAGTCTGTGGGGAATGTCTCGTCGGCTGGTGTCAGTGTGTGGGGAATGTCTCGTCGGCTGGTGTCAGTGTGTGGGGAATGTCTCGTTGGCTGGTGTCAGTCTGTGGGGAATGTCTCGTTGGCTGGTGTCAGTCTTTGGGGAATGTCTCGTCGGCTGATGTCAGTCTGTGGGGAATGTCTCGTTGGCTGGTGTCAGTCTGTGGGGAATGTCTCGTTGGCTGGTGTCAGTGTGTGGGGAATGTCTCATTGGCTGGTGTCAGTCAGTGGGGAATGTCTCGTTGGCTGGTGTCATTGTGTGGGGAATGTCTCTTTGGCTGGTGTCAGTCTGTGGGGAATGTCTCGTCGGCTGGTGTCAGTCAGTGGGGAATGTCTCGTCGGCTGGTGTCAGTGTGTGGTGAATGTCTCGTCGGCTGGTGTCAGTATGTGGGGAATGTCTAGCTGGCTGGTGTCAGTCAGTGGGGAATGTCTCGTCGGCTGGTGTCAGTCTGTGGGGAATGTCTCGTCGGCTGGTGTCAGTCTGTGGGGAATGTCTCATCGGCTGGTGTCAGTCTGTGGGGAATGTCTCGTCGGCTGGTGTGAGTCTGTGGGGAATGTCTCGTCGGCTGGTGTCAGTCAGTGGGGAATGTCCCGTCGGCTGGTGTCAGTCTGTGGGGAATGTCTCATCGGCTGGTGTCAGTGTGTGGGGAATGTCTCGTCGGCTGGTGTCAGTCTGTGGGGAATGTCTCATCGGCTGGTGTGGTGTGGATTGGGGCCCTGCATTTCACTAGACAAGGATACAAATTACTACCAACATAAAGAAAGACTTGTGTTTATATAGCACCTTTCATAAGCCCAGGTGGTCCCAAAGCAAATTACAGTCAATAAAGTACTTTTGAAACGTAGTTACTGTTGTAATGTAGGAAACACAGAAGCCAATTTACACATGGCAAGCTCCCACAAACAGCAATGTGATTATGACAAATAATCTGTTTAGGTGTTGGCTGAGGGATAGACGGTGGCCCCCATGGAGAACTCCCCTTCTCTTCAAATAGTGCTCTGGGGATTTTTTATGTTCACCTGAGAGAGCTGACAGGATCTTGGTTTAACGTTTCATGCAAAACGCAGCACCTCTGACAGTGCAGCAATCTGTACTGCACTGATATGTCCGTCTATATTACGTGCTCAAGAATCTGGTGTGGGACACTGGTCTGATCTGCTCTGGGCCTGCATGGGTTGAATTTTCTGAACACTATCCCAGGGTCCTGGTCCTGAAGTAGGTCGTGGTGACAATGGATGTCTTCTCTCTGAGCCCAAGGTTTAAGGACCACCAAAAGTACAACAGACCCAGGTCTTTATAATACCCTGAAATTGCTCTCGGCACCCTGCGTGTGCTGGGGCTTCTCCCACTGGGGGATGGAGTGCATTATCACTGCATCTTTTGCCAGAGTACAAACTGCAGAGTGAGAAGGGGTAGAGAGTAAAGTGGCTGTGGCAATCATGGTGACTGGTGGAAAGCACAATTTGAATTTTAATGGGAACGTGTGGGGAAAGGAGGAAAGTGGAACTGAAGAAGGGGAGCCTGGTATGAACTTAGAGGCAGCAAGTTGAAGTATAGGTAGGCCTCTGAAAGAAATGGTTTAACAGGGTATTTAATGAGGAAGAAAAAGGTTATTTTAAATATATTTGTTGGCCGGGATTTTATCTTGGTGACGTGGGTCTTGACCATTGGCTAAAGAGCAGGTGAGAGTCCCGCGTCACCTCCTCTGGGCAAGGCCCGCCAAATCAAGTGCCAATTAGGCAATTAAATGGACAGCTATGGGCCTTCCCTGGGATCAAGGACCCTGGTGCAGAGGTCCCACCCTCTGAGAGCTTTCAGCCAATAAGAGGCCAGCAACTCTAACTGCGCAGTGCCACTGTGGAGGTGGTGGCTGCTGCTAGTACTGGACTCACTGGAGGCCCTGGACCCAGACTACAGGTAAGGCAAGGCGGGAGCAGTCCTATGGGGTAGGGGTCGCGGGAGAGGGCATGCAGGGGGGTGGGTGGCAGCAATGGCAAGGGGGTGGCTTTCAGCAGGCCTCACCCCCTTCCCAATGCTGGGCCCCTCATTTAGGCACAAAGTGTCCCCTGGAGTCGGCAAGCAATCCACACGGGTTTGCTTGGCATTCTTCCCATACGACGACAATACTACTTGGCTAATTCGGCGGCAATGGGATGAGGCCCTTAATTGGGCATTAATTGCCCACTTTAAGGGCCTCAATTTGTGGTGGGGCAAGAAGGCCATTCACAGGCTTTCCCGCCCCAGACTTAATTTGGGTGCAGGCAGGAAGGTAGTGGGGTTCCCTGCCACTATGTTCAATTATATGCTCTCCACGCCTTCAAATTCACCGTGGCGGAGAGCATAAAATCCCCCCCATTATGTGAGGTTTAGGTATACATTTTTAGGTGGAAGTTAATTAATAATTCTAGCTCAAACCAACTCCAGAATTTTGAGCGGTGCTTTAGTTTTTTTTAAATCTGAGTTTCCTCATTGCTCATAGTTACAGGGATCTGATTTGTGACTGTTTTACAAATATTGAGCTCATCTACAGGAAATGAATCTACATACACTTCTTAAAATCCTGAAACACTTGCAGCATTGGCCAGATTGATGATGAATATTTGAACCTCTGATCTCAAATTTGCCTTTTTATTCATTCTCAAGATGTGGTATTACTGGCAAGGACAGCATCTATTGCCTAACCTGAGTTACCCCAAAGGAATTCAAAGTCTATGATATAAAAGAACTTGCATTTCCCAATCTCAGGATGTTCCAACACACTTTACATCCACTGAAGTATTTTTGAACTAAAGTCATTCTTACAATGTAGGAGAAACACAGCCTGGGACTGGAGTCTCATGTTGGCCAGACCATGTAAGGATGACAGGCTCCCTTTCCTGAAGGACATCAACTGGGATTTTACAACAAACTAGCAGTGTTTCACTGATGCTAGATAACAAATTACAAAATTCACTGACTTCAGTTTTGCAACTTGCTCTGGTTTGGACTCTGAACTCACAACTGTGAGGAATGCTTGTCCAGTAACATACGCACTAGGCTACCAAACCATATCTGCAGTTAGGATGGTCCAGGGTTCAGAACGTAGTCACCCATACAAATGGCCCACTGCTCTGCATCATATATCCTGCAATAATTTCTGTAATTAATTGCTGTTATTTCCAAACACTGGAATGAAATACTTTAATTAACACAGCTCCGAGACTTGTGCAGAACTATTAATCCAGTGACAAGAGATGGTTTATATTACTCCAATCAAAGTGGTTAAAGCAGACTGAGTCACTTACCAATGAAATACAAGGAGCTGTTTCTCACAAAAGCCATGGTGATAAATCCAGCCGTGTTGGAGATGATGCCCATCAGCACCAGAGAGATGTCACTCAGATACCTGGAGAAGATCAGGACTCCGAGGAAGCTGGTTAGAAACATGATATAGCAGACTGCCTTCCCATAGCCCACCCAGACTGCGTCCCAACTCAACGGGGGCTTCAGAACGAAGATTGGGATTATATTCTCCCCGCCGGTCACTCCAAAATCATACAGGAGGTAGCAGATAAAGAGAAGAATCATCTCTGTGCTATATCTCCGGCAGCTGGGGTTGCACACTCCCACAGGAACCTGGTCTTGTGGAGGGACAGTGGGGTATCTGAGGATAAATGCTGAGTACAGCAAACTTAGTAAATACAGAGACAGACATAGACAGATCAGCAGGAGCCCATGCTGGTTATTAACTTTCACTAGAAAGAAGTGACCAGATACCACACTTCCCAGGAGTCCAGCCATCCCTGTTGCCACCTCCAGTACATTTAACCTCAGACTGCGTCTTGCTGCTCCCGAGCTCAAGGCAGCAATGGCATTAACGCCACTCCAGAAAGCTGGGAAACCACCAGTCAATCCATTGATCACAGCCGATCCATACATCACACTGACAGGCAGCTGGAAGATGTGGGTGAAAAGCAGCAGGAGTCTTCCTAGCAGATACCCCAGTAATGGGACCACCAGCAGGACCTTCTGGCCTCGTCTATCCGCCCACCTTCCCAACAGTACTGTCGTCAGCAAGGGGGCTAACGAGTAGATCATATTGTAGATCATGTAGAACTGCGCCACTTCCTTCTGTGCCAGGTCACTGTTCCCAGGCGCTGTCCCGTTTAGCCGGTCATATACCACCATCAACAGTGCTGTGTCAAAGAGGGAATTGGCTACATTGGTCACAACCACCACGGGCTCCACATAGCTCAGCAGAACATCCATGTCACCACTCTATGCTATCACTACTGCTACAGTATCTGTCTCAATACTCGCTGTGTACAACGAGCTGCAATGTTCAGACCCTGTACAAGGCAGGGGGAGACTCTGTATAGGAGCAGTCCCTGTGCTCAGGACTCAGTTTATAAACCTCACACAAGTGTAACTTTATTGGATTCTGCATGCAAATAGGGAAACTCCCTTTCGCCAGTTAGCTGTACAGTAAAATTACTCACTGATGAGGAACTGGTTCAGCATGAGGAATCATCAAGTATGAAAAAGGAACTAATGAACTCCATGAAACCACCCAGCTGATTTGGAGACTGAATATATCAGCTGTATCACGTCATAATTTAAATCAAGGCATTTTCTACTGATCGAGCTGTAAAGGCTGTTCTAATTCTCAGCAGCAGTGGTGTAATTATTTGCTAATCCACTGTAGATTGTTCCATCTGGGTTTTGTTGTTCATTCAGCACTGCCTCGGTGAACATTCTGCTTGGACAGCTGGAAGCAGCTTTGACAGAACTGAGTGATTTGCTCAGCCGATACAGAATGCAGTCTGGGTTCTGGAATCACATACGGGTCAGACAGGGCTAGAGCAGTCAGTTTCCTTCCCTAAACCATTTGTATTTTTACAACAATCCCTCATTTCATGGTCACTTTTACCGATACCAGCTTTTTATTTCCACATTTTTAAAATTTATAAACTGCCCCAAGTGCAATTGGACCTCATGTTCTCGAGATTAATCCAGTAAAGAATAGTGAAATTACCTGCATATCTGCAATACTAATTTCAAGTAATCATTTACAAAATGAAACATACTGTTAGAAAACAAATGTACTGTCTGGCTGGGAATGGAACACGGGAGCAGGAAGAGGCCATTCAGCCCTTCAGCCTGTTCCATCATTCAATTACATCATGGCTAATTGTGTACCTGAACTCCATTTCCCCACTTTGGTTCTGTAACCCTTACATTTTTGCCAGCCAACGGTACTATCAGCTGCAGTTCTCAAATTTTGCAGCCACCACAGCTTTCTGAGGAGAGAGTTGCAGATTTCCACTCCCCTTTGTGTGAAGAAACATCAGCCCTGAACAGCCTCACGCTAATTTTAGGGATATCCCTCCGCCTACCTCACCCCAACTGCACTTGTTCTGGACTCCCCCCACCAGAGGAAATAGTTTCTCTCTATCTGTCTTATCCAATCCTTTAATCATCTTAAACACCTCGATTTGATCACCCCTTAATTTTCTATATTCAAAGGAATATAAACCTATCCTGTACAACCTGTCCTCAGGATTTAACCCTTTTTCCCCCCGGTATCATTCTGGTGAATCTGCACTGCACCCCCTCCAAGGCCAGTATATCCTTTGTGAAGGGCGGTGCCCAGCACTGGACACAGTTCTCCAGGTGGGGTCTAACCAGAGAGTTATACAGGACTTCTGACTCTTTGTATTCAAGGCTCCAGTTCACCCACTCCCTTTAATCCTCCAGACAAGACCATTTCATCTGACTCTCGGCATGAGCAGGGCAATCAGCGAGCAGCAACAGTGAAGTATTTTTCACGAGAGCATGAAGTGATTCAATTGACAGAATGACGGAATGTCCAGAGAACAGCAGCTGTTAAAGGGCTGCCGATCCCACTGCCAGCCAGCTCGATGTTTTGACTGCAGTTAATCTCTGAGAATTGGAAGGCGACTGTGGAAACTGGTCAGATTTCCACCCCGTCCATGAAGATGTTGTCCTGTCCGAGCAACGGTGGTGGATGGAGGCCATTTTGGGAGCTGAGAGAATGTTCCTCACCTTCATGCACAGAGGGCTGGGTTTTAAGGAGCCCTCGATGCCAATTCCATGGCGGGGTGGGGGCCTGCAGATGGCCCTGGATAAGGTCCAGTACGGAGCTTGACGCCGGCAGGGCCCGGCCCGATATTACCAGCAGTGGCGAGGCCTCGTGGCGGCTTGCCCCCCACCCCTTGCTGCTTGACTACGGGAACATAATTTGAATATTTAACTCAATTAAAATAATTAATATAAATAAACTTATGTCGCCTCCCAATAACCTGCTGCCGTCTTCGGCCCGGTGGCCGGCACTCCCGCGCCTTCGGATCCCCGTCTGGGGAAATGAGGCACCACACGGGTGGGGAGGGGGAGGACGTAAGTTTCTCACTGGTGGGGAGTGGGGGGGAATGGGGTCAAAATAATGTCATGGGATTAAGGGATGGTGGGAAGAGTTGTACATTAAACTTTGTGCAGTTGTGGGGGGGGGAAAGGTCAGATGGTAAAGGTAAGTGTTTTGGGGGGAGAAAGGGCAAATAATTAATTTAATTGTTATTGGGGGTTGGGGAGGGGGCAAAATAGATGCAGTTACTTAATTTCATTAAATGTTTCTTTAAATATTTAAATATGCCGGTCGGGTTAACAATCCTTGAAAAATGGCATCAATGCCTGTGCACAGACAGCTGATATCCATTGCTGGGGACAGACAGCCCACCCCCTCCATGTGATGGGGCAGTGGGGGGGGGGGGGTTAGGACTGCCTAGGTTACTTAAATGAGCCGCCATGTTCGCAATCGTGCTGACTCTTGGCTGCAGCCCACACGAGAAGGCTGCCATTTTTCCCAGTAGGCTCATAAAATTCAAGAAAGACTGTGGGCCTGGAGCAGTAGGAGCAGTAATCAGTGAACAGGAGAGACAGGGCCCCGGAGAAACGGAGCACGGAGCGGACTGACTGTAATAAACAGAGTGGGAGACAGGGCCCCGGAGACACGGAGCATGGAGCGGAGTGACTGTAATAAACAGAGTGGGAGACAGGGCCCCGGACACACGGAGCATGGAGCGGACTGACTGTAATAAACAGAGTGGGAGACAGGGCCCCGGGCACACGGAGCATGGAGCTGAGTCACAGTAATAAACAGAGTGGGAGACAGGGCCCCGGACACACGGAGCATGGAGTGGACTGACTGTAATAAATAGAGTGGGAGACAGGGCCCCGGACACACGGAGCACGGAGCGGAGTGACAGTAATAAACAGAGTGGGAGACAGGGCCCCGGACACACGGAGCATGGAGCGGACTGACTGTAATAAACAGAGTGGGAGACAGGGCCCCGGACACACGGAGCACGGAGCGGAGTGACAGTAATAAACAGAGTGGGAGACAGGGCCCCGGCCACACGGAGCATGGAGCGGACTGACTGTAATAAACAGAGTGGGAGACAGGGCCCCGGACACATGGAGCACGGAGCGGAGTGAAAGTAATAAACAGAGTGGGAGACAGGACCCAGGACACACGGAGCACGGAGTGGAGTGACTGTAATAAACAGAGTGGGAGACAGGGCCCCGGACACACGGAGCACGGAGCGGACTGACTGTAATAAATAGAGTGGGAGACAGGACCCCGGACACACGGAGCAAGGAGCGGACTGAGTAATAAATAGAGTGGGAGACAGGAACCCGGACACACGGAGCACGGAGTGGAGTGACAGTAATAAACAGAGTGGGAGACAGGGCCCCGGACACACGGAGCACGGAGCGGAGTGACAGTAATAAACAGAGTGGGAGACAGGGCCCCGGACACACGGAGCATGGAGCGGACTGACTGTAATAAACAGAGTGGGAGACAGGGCCCCGGACACATGGAGCACGGAGCGGAGTGAAAGTAATAAACAGAGTGGGAGACAGGGCCCCGGACACACGGAGCACGGAGCGGAGTGAAAGTAATAAACAGAGTGGGAGACAGGGCCCCGGACACACGGAGCACGGAGCGGAGTGACTGTAATAAACAGAGTGGGAGACAGGGCCCCGGACATACGGAGCACGGAGCGGACTGAGTAATAAACAGAGTGGAAGACAGGACCCCGGACACACGGAGCACGGAGTGGAGTGACAGTAATAAACAGAGTGGAAGACAGGACCCCGGACACACGGAGCACGGAGCGGACTGAGTAATAAATAGAGTGGAAGACAGGACCCCGGACACGGAGCACGGAGCTGAGTGACAGTAATAAACAGATTGGGAGACAGGGCCCCGGATACACGGAGCACGGAGCGGAGTGACTGTAATAAACAGAGTGGGAGACAGGGCCCCGGACACACGGAGCACGGAGCTGAGTGACTGTAATAAACAGAGTGGGAGACAAGGCCCCGGACACAAGGAGCACGGAGCGGAGTGACTGTAATAAACAGATTGGGAGACAGGGCCCCAGACACAAGGGGCACGGAGCGGAGTGACTGTAATAAACAGAGTGGGAGACAGGGCCCCGGACACACGGAGCACGGAGCGGAGTGACAGTAATAAATAGAGTGGGAGACAGGGCCCCGGACACACAGAGCACGGAGCTGAGTGACTGTAATAAACAGAGTGGGAGACAGGGCCCCGGACACACGGAGCACGGAGCGGAGTGACTGTAATAAACAGAGTGGGAGACAGGGCCCCGGACACACGGAGCACGGAGCGGAGTGACTGTAATAAACAGAGTGGGAGACAGGGCCCCGGACAAACGGAGCACGGAGCGGACTGACTGTAATAAACAGAGTGGGAGACAGGGCCCCGGGCACACGGAGCACGGAGCTGAGTGACTGTAATAAACAGAGTGGGAGACAGGGCCCCGGGCACACGGAGCACGGAGCTGAGTGACTGTAATAAACAGAGTGGGAGACAGGGCCCCAGACACAAGGGGCACGGAGCGGAGTGACTGTAATAAACAGATTGGGTGACAGGGCCCCAGACACAAGGGGCACGGAGCGGAGTGACTGTAATAAACAGAGTGGGAGACAGGGCCCCGGACACACGGAGCACGGAGCGGAGTGACAGTAATAAATAGAGTGGGAGACAGGGCCCCGGACACACAGAGCACGGAGCTGAGTGACTGTAATAAAGAGAGTGGGAGACAGGGCCCCGGACACACGGAGCACGGAGCGGAGTGACTGTAATAAACAGAGTGGGAGACAGGGCCCCGGACACACGGAGCACGGAGCGGAGTGACTGTAATAAACAGAGTGGGAGACAGGGCCCCGGACAAACGGAGCACGGAGCTGAGTGACTGTAATAAATAGAGTGGGAGACAGGGCCCCGGACACACGGAGCACGGAGCGGAGTGACAGTAATAAATAGAGTGGGAGACAGGACCCCGGACACACTGAGCACGGAGCGGAGTGACAGTAATAAACAGAGTGGGAGACAGGGCCCCGGAAAAACGGAGCAGGGAGCGGAGTGACTGTATTAAACAGAGTGGGAGACAGGGCCCCGGACACACGGAGCACGGAGCGGAGTGACTGTAATAAACAGAGTGGGAGACAGGGCCCCGGACACACGGAGCACGGAGCGGACTGACTGTAATAAACAGAGTGGGAGACAGGGCCCCGGGCACACGGAGCACGGAGCTGAGTGACTGTAATAAACAGAGTGGGAGACAGGGCCCCGGGCACACGGAGCACGGAGCTGAGTGACTGTAATAAACAGAGTGGGAGACAGGGCCCCGGACACACGGAGCACGGAGCGGAGTGACTGTAATAAACAGAGTGGGAGACAGGGCCCCGGACACACGGAGCACGGAGCGGAGTGACTGTAATAAACAGAGTGGGAGACAGGGCCCCGGACAAACGGAGCACGGAGCTGAGTGACTGTAATAAACAGAGTGGGAGACAGGGCCTCAGACACAAGGAGCACGGAGCGGAGTGACTGTAATAAACAGAGTGGGAGACAGGGCCCCAGACACAAGGAGCACGGAGCGGAGTGACTGTAATAAACAGAGTGGGAGAGAGGGCCCCGGACACACAGAGCACGGAGCTGAGTGACTGTAATAAATAGAGTGGCAGACAGGGCCCCGGACACACGGAGCACGGAGCGGAGTGACAGTAATAAATAGAGTGGGAGACAGGACCCCGGACACACGGAGCACAGAGCGGAGTGACAGTAATAAACAGAGTGGGAGACAGGGCCCCGGACAAACGGAGCAGGGAGCGGAGTGACTGTATTAAACAGAGTGGGAGACAGGGCCCCGGACACACGGAGCACGGAGCGGACTGACTGTAATAAATAGAGTGGGAGACAGGACCCCGGACACACGGAGCAAGGAGCGGACTGAGTAATAAATAGAGTGGGAGACAGGAACCCGGACACACGGAGCACGGAGTGGAGTGACAGTAATAAACAGAGTGGGAGACAGGGCCCCGGACACACGGAGCACGGAGCGGAGTGACAGTAATAAACAGAGTGGGAGACAGGGCCCCGGACACACGGAGCATGGAGCGGACTGACTGTAATAAACAGAGTGGGAGACAGGGCCCCGGACACATGGAGCACGGAGCGGAGTGAAAGTAATAAACAGAGTGGGAGACAGGGCCCCGGACACACGGAGCACGGAGCGGAGTGAAAGTAATAAACAGAGTGGGAGACAGGGCCCCGGACACACGGAGCACGGAGCGGAGTGACTGTAATAAACAGAGTGGGAGACAGGGCCCCGGACATACGGAGCACGGAGCGGACTGAGTAATAAACAGAGTGGAAGACAGGACCCCGGACACACGGAGCACGGAGTGGAGTGACAGTAATAAACAGAGTGGAAGACAGGACCCCGGACACACGGAGCACGGAGCGGACTGAGTAATAAATAGAGTGGAAGACAGGACCCCGGACACACGGAGCACGGAGCTGAGTGACAGTAATAAACAGATTGGGAGACAGGGCCCCGGACACACGGAGCACGGAGTGGAGTGACTGTAATAAACAGAGTGGGAGACAGGGCCCCGGACACACGGAGCACGGAGCTGAGTGACTGTAATAAACAGAGTGGGAGACAAGGCCCCGGACACAAGGAGCACGGAGCGGAGTGACTGTAATAAACAGATTGGGAGACAGGGCCCCAGACACAAGGGGCACGGAGCGGAGTGACTGTAATAAACAGAGTGGGAGACAGGGCCCCGGACACACGGAGCACGGAGCGGAGTGACAGTAATAAATAGAGTGGGAGACAGGGCCCCGGACACACAGAGCACGGAGCTGAGTGACTGTAATAAACAGAGTGGGAGACAGGGCCCCGGACACACGGAGCACGGAGCGGAGTGACTGTAATAAACAGAGTGGGAGACAGGGCCCCGGACACACGGAGCACGGAGCGGAGTGACTGTAATAAACAGAGTGGGAGACAGGGCCCCGGACAAACGGAGCACGGAGCTGAGTGACTGTAATAAATAGAGTGGGAGACAGGGCCCCGGACACACGGAGCACGGAGCGGAGTGACAGTAATAAATAGAGTGGGAGACAGGACCCCGGACACACTGAGCACGGAGCGGAGTGACAGTAATAAACAGAGTGGGAGACAGGGCCCCGGACAAATGGAGCAGGGAGCGGAGTGACTGTATTAAACAGAGTGGGAGACAGGGCCCCGGACACACGGAGCACGGAGCGGAGTGACTGTAATAAACAGAGTGGGAGACAGGGCCCCGGACACACGGAGCACGGAGCGGACTGACTGTAATAAACAGAGTGGGAGACAGGGCCCCGGGCACACGGAGCACGGAGCTGAGTGACTGTAATAAACAGAGTGGGAGACAGGGCCCCGGGCACACGGAGCACGGAGCTGAGTGACTGTAATAAACAGAGTGGGAGACAGGGCCCCAGACACAAGGGGCACGGAGCGGAGTGACTGTAATAAACAGATTGGGAGACAGGGCCCCAGACACAAGGGGCACGGAGCGGAGTGACTGTAATAAACAGAGTGGGAGACAGGGCCCCGGACACACGGAGCACGGAGTGGAGTGACAGTAATAAACAGAGTGGAAGACAGGACCCCGGACACACGGAGCACGGAGCGGACTGAGTAATAAATAGAGTGGAAGACAGGACCCCGGACACGGAGCACGGAGCTGAGTGACAGTAATAAACAGATTGGGAGACAGGGCCCCGGATACACGGAGCACGGAGCGGAGTGACTGTAATAAACAGAGTGGGAGACAGGGCCCCGGACACACGGAGCACGGAGCTGAGTGACTGTAATAAACAGAGTGGGAGACAAGGCCCCGGACACAAGGAGCACGGAGCGGAGTGACTCTAATAAACAGATTGGGAGACAGGGCCCCAGACACAAGGGGCACGGAGCGGAGTGACTGTAATAAACAGAGTGGGAGACAGGGCCCCGGACACACGGAGCACGGAGCGGAGTGACAGTAATAAATAGAGTGGGAGACAGGGCCCCGGACACACAGAGCACGGAGCTGAGTGACTGTAATAAACAGAGTGGGAGACAGGGCCCCGGTCACACGGAGCACGGAGCGGAGTGACTGTAATAAACAGAGTGGGAGACAGGGCCCCGGACACACGGAGCACGGAGCGGAGTGACTGTAATAAACAGAGTGGGAGACAGGGCCCCGGACAAACGGAGCACGGAGCTGAGTGACTGTAATAAATAGAGTGGGAGACAGGGCCCCGGACACACGGAGCACGGAGCGGAGTGACAGTAATAAATAGAGTGGGAGACAGGACCCCGGACACACTGAGCACGGAGCGGAGTGACAGTAATAAACAGAGTGGGAGACAGGGCCCCGGACAAATGGAGCAGGGAGCGGAGTGACAGTAATAAACAGAGTGGGAGACAGGGCCCCGGACACACGGAGCACGGAGCGGAGTGACTGTAATAAACAGAGTGGGAGACAGGGCCCCGGACAAATGGAGCAGGGAGCGGAGTGACAGTAATAAACAGAGTGGGAGACAGGGCCCCGGACACACGGAGCATGGAGCGGAGTGACTGTATTAAACAGAGTGGGAGACAGGGCCCCGGACACACTGAGCACGGAGCGGAGTGACAGTAATAAACAGAGTGGGAGACAGGGCCCCGGACAAATGGAGCAGGGAGCAGAGTGACAGTAATAAATAGAGTGGGAGACAGGACCCCGGACACACTGAGCACGGAGCGGAGTGACAGTAATAAACAGAGTGGGAGACAGGGCCCCGGACAAATGGAGCAGGGAGCGGAGTGACAGTAATAAACAGAGTGGGAGACAGGGCCCCGGACACACTGAGCACCGAGCGGAGTGACAGTAATAAACAGAGTGGGAGACAGGGCCCCGGAAAAACGGAGCAGGGAGCGGAGTGACTGTATTAAACAGAGTGGGAGACAGGGCCCCGGACACACGGAGCACGGAGCGGAGTGACTGTAATAAACAGAGTGGGAGACAGGGCCCCGGACACACGGAGCATGGAGCGGACTGACTGTAATAAACAGAGTGGGAGACAGGGCCCCGGGCACACGGAGCACGGAGCTGAGTGACTGTAATAAACAGAGTGGGAGACAGGGCCCCGGGCACACGGAGCACGGAGCTGAGTGACTGTAATAAACAGAGTGGGAGACAGGGCCCCGGACACACGGAGCACGGAGCGGAGTGACTGTAATAAACAGAGTGGGAGACAGGGCCCCGGACACACGGAGCACGGAGCGGAGTGACTGTAATAAACAGAGTGGGAGACAGGGCCCCGGACAAACGGAGCACGGAGCTGAGTGACTGTAATAAACAGAGTGGGAGACAGGGCCTCAGACACAAGGAGCACGGAGCGGAGTGACTGTAATAAACAGAGTGGGAGACAGGGCCCCAGACACAAGGAGCACGGAGCGGAGTGACTGTAATAAACAGAGTGGGAGACAGGGCCCCGGACACACAGAGCACGGAGCTGAGTGACTGTAATAAATAGAGTGGCAGACAGGGCCCCGGACACACGGAGCACGGAGCGGAGTGACAGTAATAAATAGAGTGGGAGACAGGACCCCGGACACACGGAGCACAGAGCGGAGTGACAGTAATAAACAGAGTGGGAGACAGGGCCCCGGACAAACGGAGCAGGGAGCGGAGTGACTGTATTAAACAGAGTGGGAGACAGGGCCCCGGACACACGGAGCACGGAGCGGACTGACTGTAATAAATAGAGTGGGAGACAGGACCCCGATCACACGGAGCAAGGAGCGGACTGAGTAATAAATAGAGTGGGAGACAGGAACCCGGACACACGGAGCACGGAGTGGAGTGACAGTAATAAACAGAGTGGGAGACAGGGCCCCGGACACACGGAGCACGGAGCGGAGTGACAGTAATAAACAGAGTGGGAGACAAGGCCCCGGACACACGGAGCACGGAGCGGAGTGAAAGTAATAAACAGAGTGGGAGACAGGGCCCCGGACACACGGAGCATGGAGCGGACTGACTGTAATAAACAGAGTGGGAGACAGGGCCCCGGACACATGGAGCACGGAGCGGAGTGAAAGTAATAAACAGAGTGGGAGACAGGGCCCCGGACACACGGAGCACGGAGCGGAGTGAAAGTAATAAACAGAGTGGGAGACAGGGCCCCGGACACACGGAGCACGGAGCGGACTGAGTAATAAACAGAGTGGAAGACAGGACCCCGGACACACGGAGCACGGAGTGGAGTGACAGTAATAAACAGAGTGGAAGACAGGACCCCGGACACACGGAGCACGGAGCGGACTGAGTAATAAATAGAGTGGAAGACAGGACCCCGGACACACGGAGCACGGAGCTGAGTGACAGTAATAAACAGATTGGGAGACAGGGCCCCGGACACACGGAGCACGGAGCGGAGTGACTGTAATAAACAGAGTGGGAGACAGGGCCCCGGACACACGGAGCACGGAGCTGAGTGACTGTAATAAACAGAGTGGGAGACAAGGCCCCGGACACAAGGAGCACGGAGCGGAGTGACTGTAATAAACAGATTGGGAGACAGGGCCCCAGACACAAGGGGCACGGAGCGGAGTGACTGTAATAAACAGAGTGGGAGACAGGGCCCCGGACACACGGAGCACGGAGCGGAGTGACAGTAATAAATAGAGTGGGAGACAGGGCCCCGGACACACAGAGCACGGAGCTGAGTGACTGTAATAAACAGAGTGGGAGACAGGGCCCCGGACACACGGAGCACGGAGCGGAGTGACTGTAATAAACAGAGTGGGAGACAGGGCCCCGGACACACGGAGCACGGAGCGGAGTGACTGTAATAAACAGAGTGGGAGACAGGGCCCCGGACAAACGGAGCACGGAGCTGAGTGACTGTAATAAATAGAGTGGGAGACAGGGCCCCGGACACACGGAGCACGGAGCGGAGTGACAGTAATAAATAGAGTGGGAGACAGGACCCCGGACACACTGAGCACGGAGCGGAGTGACAGTAATAAACAGAGTGCGAGACAGGGCCCCGGACAAATGGAGCAGGGAGCGGAGTGACTGTATTAAACAGAGTGGGAGACAGGGCCCCGGACACACGGAGCACGGAGCGGAGTGACTGTAATAAACAGAGTGGGAGACAGGGCCCCGGACACACGGAGCACGGAGCGGACTGACTGTAATAAACAGAGTGGGAGACAGGGCCCCGGGCACACGGAGCACGGAGCTGAGTGACTGTAATAAACAGAGTGGGAGACAGGGCCCCGGGCACACGGAGCACGGAGCTGAGTGACTGTAATAAACAGAGTGGGAGACAGGGCCCCAGACACAAGGGGCACGGAGCGGAGTGACTGTAATAAACAGATTGGGAGACAGGGCCCCAGACACAAGGGGCACGGAGCGGAGTGACTGTAATAAACAGAGTGGGAGACAGGGCCCCGGACACACGGAGCACGGAGCGGAGTGACAGTAATAAATAGAGTGGGAGACAGGGCCCCGGACACACAGAGCACGGAGCTGAGTGACTGTAATAAACAGAGTGGGAGACAGGGCCCCGGACACACGGAGCACGGAGCGGAGTGACTGTAATAAACAGAGTGGGAGACAGGGCCCCGGACACACGGAGCACGGAGCGGAGTGACTGTAATAAACAGAGTGGGAGACAGGGCCCCGGACAAACGGAGCACGGAGCTGAGTGACTGTAATAAATAGAGTGGGAGACAGGGCCCCGGACACACGGAGCACGGAGCGGAGTGACAGTAATAAATAGAGTGTGAGACAGGACCCCGGACACACTGAGCACGGAGCGGAGTGACAGTAATAAACAGAGTGGGAGACAGGGCCCCGGAAAAACGGAGCAGGGAGCGGAGTGACTGTATTAAACAGAGTGGGAGACAGGGACCCGGACACACGGAGCACGGAGCGGAGTGACTGTAATAAACAGAGTGGGAGACAGGGCCCCGGACACACGGAGCACGGAGCGGACTGACTGTAATAAACAGAGTGGGAGACAGGGCCCCGGGCACACGGAGCACGGAGCTGAGTGACTGTAATAAACAGAGTGGGAGACAGGGCCCCGGGCACACGGAGCACGGAGCTGAGTGACTGTAATAAACAGAGTGGGAGACAGGGCCCCGGACACACGGAGCACGGAGCGGAGTGACTGTAATAAACAGAGTGGGAGACAGGGCCCCGGACACACGGAGCACGGAGCGGAGTGACTGTAATAAACAGAGTGGGAGACAGGGCCCCGGACAAACGGAGCACGGAGCTGAGTGACTGTAATAAACAGAGTGGGAGACAGGGCCTCAGACACAAGGAGCACGGAGCGGAGTGACTGTAATAAACAGAGTGGGAGACAGGGCCCCAGACACAAGGAGCACGGAGCGGAGTGACTGTAATAAACAGAGTGGGAGACAGGGCCCCGGACACACAGAGCACGGAGCTGAGTGACTGTAATAAATAGAGTGGCAGACAGGGCCCCGGACACACGGAGCACGGAGCGGAGTGACAGTAATAAATAGAGTGGGAGACAGGACCCCGGACACACGGAGCACAGAGCGGAGTGACAGTAATAAACAGAGTGGGAGACAGGGCCCCGGACAAACGGAGCAGGGAGCGGAGTGACTGTATTAAACAGAGTGGGAGACAGGGCCCCGGACACACGGAGCACGGAGCGGAGTGACTGTAATAAACAGAGTGGGAGACAGGGCCCCGGACAAACGGAGCACGGAGCTGAGTGACTGTAATAAATAGAGTGGGAGACAGGGCCCCGGACGCACGGAGCGGAGTGACAGTAATAAATAGAGTGGGAGACAGGGCCCCGGACACAAGGAGCACGGAGCGGAGTGACTGTAATAAACAGAGTGGGAGACAGGGCCCCGGACACACGGAGCACGGAGCGGACTGACTGTAATAAACAGAGTGGGAGACAGGGTCCCGGACACACAGAGCACGGAGCTGAGTGACTGTAATAAACAGAGTGGGAGACAGGGCCCCGGACACACAGAGCACGGAGCTGAGTGACTGTAATAAACAGAGTGGGAGACAGGGCCCCGGACACACGGAGCACGGAGCGGACTGAGTAATAAATAGAGTGGGAGACAGGAACCCGGACACACGGAGCACGGAGTGGAGTGACAGTAATAAACAGAGTGGGAGACAGGGCCCCGGACACACGGAGCACGGAGCGGAGTGACTGTAATAAACAGAGTGGGAGACAGGGCCCCGGACACACGGAGCACGGAGCTGAGTGACTGTAATAAACAGAGTGGGAGACAAGGCCCCGGACACAAGGAGCACGGAGCGGAGTGACTGTAATAAACAGATTGGGAGACAGGGCCCCAGACACAAGGGGCACGGAGCGGAGTGACTGTAATAAACAGAGTGGGAGACAGGGCCCCGGACACACGGAGCACGGAGCGGAGTGACAGTAATAAATAGAGTGGGAGACAGGGCCCCGGACACACAGAGCACGGAGCTGAGTGACTGTAATAAACAGAGTGGGAGACAGGGCCCCGGACACACGGAGCACGGAGCGGAGTGACTGTAATAAACAGAGTGGGAGACAGGGCCCCGGACACACGGAGCACGGAGCGGAGTGACTGTAATAAACAGAGTGGGAGACAGGGCCCCGGACAAACGGAGCACGGAGCTGAGTGACTGTAATAAATAGAGTGGGAGACAGGGCCCCGGACACACGGAGCACGGAGCGGAGTGACAGTAATAAATAGAGTGGGAGACAGGACCCCGGACACACTGAGCACGGAGCGGAGTGACAGTAATAAACAGAGTGGGAGACAGGGCCCCGGACAAATGGAGCAGGGAGCGGAGTGACTGTATTAAACAGAGTGGGAGACAGGGCCCCGGACGCACGGAGCGGAGTGACTGTAATAAACAGAGTGGGAGACAGGGCCCCGGACACACGGAGCACGGAGCGGACTGACTGTAATAAACAGAGTGGGAGACAGGGCCCCGGACAAACGGAGCACGGAGCTGAGTGACTGTAATAAATAGAGTGGGAGACAGGGCCCCGGACACACGGAGCACGGAGCGGAGTGACAGTAATAAATAGAGTGGGAGACAGGACCCCGGACACACTGAGCACGGAGCGGAGTGACAGTAATAAACAGAGTGGGAGACAGGGCCCCGGACAAATGGAGCAGGGAGCGGAGTGACTGTATTAAACAGAGTGGGAGACAGGGCCCCAGACACAAGGGGCACGGAGC
This sequence comes from Heterodontus francisci, assembly GCF_036365525.1. Lineage (NCBI taxonomy): Eukaryota > Metazoa > Chordata > Chondrichthyes > Heterodontiformes > Heterodontidae > Heterodontus > Heterodontus francisci. Next base: position 51,338,067 of record NC_090406.1, on the reverse strand, counting down.
GGAGTGACTGTAATAAACAGATTGGGAGACAGGGCCCCAGACACAAGGGGCACGGAGCGGAGTGACTGTAATAAACAGAGTGGGAGACAGGGCCCCGGACACACGGAGCACGGAGCGGAGTGACAGTAATAAATAGAGTGGGAGACAGGGCCCCGGACACACAGAGCACGGAGCTGAGTGACTGTAATAAACAGAGTGGGAGACAGGGCCCCGGACACACGGAGCACGGAGCGGAGTGACTGTAATAAACAGAGTGGGAGACAGGGCCCCGGACACACGGAGCACGGAGCGGAGTGACTGTAATAAACAGAGTGGGAGACAGGGCCCCGGACAAACGGAGCACGGAGCTGAGTGACTGTAATAAATAGAGTGGGAGACAGGGCCCCGGACACACGGAGCACGGAGCGGAGTGACAGTAATAAATAGAGTGGGAGACAGGACCCCGGACACACTGAGCACGGAGCGGAGTGACAGTAATAAACAGAGTGGGAGACAGGGCCCCGGAAAAACGGAGCAGGGAGCGGAGTGACTGTATTAAACAGAGTGGGAGACAGGGACCCGGACACACGGAGCACGGAGCGGAGTGACTGTAATAAACAGAGTGGGAGACAGGGCCCCGGACACACGGAGCACGGAGCGGACTGACTGTAATAAACAGAGTGGGAGACAGGGCCCCGGGCACACGGAGCACGGAGCTGAGTGACTGTAATAAACAGAGTGGGAGACAGGGCCCCGGGCACACGGAGCACGGAGCTGAGTGACTGTAATAAACAGAGTGGGAGACAGGGCCCCGGACACACGGAGCACGGAGCGGAGTGACTGTAATAAACAGAGTGGGAGACAGGGCCCCGGACACACGGAGCACGGAGCGGAGTGACTGTAATAAACAGAGTGGGAGACAGGGCCCCGGACAAACGGAGCACGGAGCTGAGTGACTGTAATAAACAGAGTGGGAGACAGGGCCTCAGACACAAGGAGCACGGAGCGGAGTGACTGTAATAAACAGAGTGGGAGACAGGGCCCCAGACACAAGGAGCACGGAGCGGAGTGACTGTAATAAACAGAGTGGGAGACAGGGCCCCGGACACACAGAGCACGGAGCTGAGTGACTGTAATAAATAGAGTGGCAGACAGGGCCCCGGACACACGGAGCACGGAGCGGAGTGACAGTAATAAATAGAGTGGGAGACAGGACCCCGGACACACGGAGCACAGAGCGGAGTGACAGTAATAAACAGAGTGGGAGACAGGGCCCCGGACAAACGGAGCAGGGAGCGGAGTGACTGTATTAAACAGAGTGGGAGACAGGGCCCCGGACACACGGAGCACGGAGCGGAGTGACTGTAATAAACAGAGTGGGAGACAGGGCCCCGGACAAACGGAGCACGGAGCTGAGTGACTGTAATAAATAGAGTGGGAGACAGGGCCCCGGACGCACGGAGCGGAGTGACAGTAATAAATAGAGTGGGAGACAGGGCCCCGGACACAAGGAGCACGGAGCGGAGTGACTGTAATAAACAGAGTGGGAGACAGGGCCCCGGACACACGGAGCACGGAGCGGACTGACTGTAATAAACAGAGTGGGAGACAGGGTCCCGGACACACAGAGCACGGAGCTGAGTGACTGTAATAAACAGAGTGGGAGACAGGGCCCCGGACACACAGAGCACGGAGCTGAGTGACTGTAATAAACAGAGTGGGAGACAGGGCCCCGGACACACGGAGCACGGAGCGGACTGACTGTAATAAACAGAGTGGGAGACAGGGCCCCGGACACACAGAGCACGGAGCTGAGTGACTGTAATAAACAGAGTGGGAGACAGGGCCCCGGACACACAGAGCACAGAGCTGAGTGACTGTAATAAACAGAGTGGGAGACAGGGCCCCGGACAGACGGAGCAGGGAGCGGAGTGACTGTAATAAACAGAGTGGGAGACAGGGCCCCGGACACACGGAGCACAGAGCTGAGTGACTGTAATAAATGGAGAGGGAGACAGGGCCCCGGACACACGGAGCACGGAGCGGAGTGACAGTAATAAATGGAGAGGGAGACAGGACCCCGGACACACGGAGCACGGAGCGGAGTGACTGTAATAAATGGAGAGGGAGACAGGACCCCGGACACACGGAGCACGGAGCGGAGTGACTGTAATAAATAGAGTGGGAGACAGGGCCCCGGACACACGGAGCACGGAGTGGACTGACTGTAATAAATAGAGTGGGAGACAAGGCCCCGGACACACGGAGCACGGAGTGGACTGACTGTAATAAATAGAGTGGGAGACAGGGCCCCGGACACACGGAGCACGGAGTGGACTGACTGTAATAAATAGAGTGGGAGACAAGGCCCCGGAGACACGGAGCACGGAGTGGACTGACTGTAATAAATAGAGTGGGAGACAGGGCCCCGGACACACACAGCACGGAGCTGAGTGACTGTAATAAATAGAGTGGCAGACAGGGCCCCGGACACACGGAGCACGGAGCGGAGTGACAGTAATAAATAGAGTGGGAGACAGGACCCCGGACACACGGAGCACGGAGCGGAGTGACAGTAATAAACAGAGTGGGAGACAGGGCCCCGGACAAACGGAGCAGGGAGCGGAGTGACTGTATTAAACAGAGTGAGAGACTGGGCCCCGGACACACGGAGCACGGAGCGGAGTGACTGTAATAAATAGAGTGGGAGACAGGGCCCCGGACACACGGAGCACGGAGCTGAGTGACTGTAATAAATAGAGCGGGAGACAGGGCCCCGGACACACGGAGCACGGAGCGGAGTGACAGTAATAAATAGAGTGGGAGACAGGGCCCCGGACACAAGGAGCACGGAGCGGAGTGACTGTAATAAACAGAGTGGGAGACAGGGCCCCGGACACAAGGAGCACGGAGCGGAGTGACTGTAATAAACAGAGTGGGAGACAGGGCCCCGGACAAACGGAGCACGGAGCGGAGTGACTGTAATAAATAGAGTGGGAGACAGGGCCCCGGACACACGGAGCACGGAGCGGACTGACTGTAATAAACAGAGTGGGAGACAGGGTCCCGGACACACAGAGCACGGAGCTGAGTGACTGTAATAAACAGAGTGGGAGACAGGGCCCCGGACACACAGAGCACGGAGCTGAGTGACTGTAATAAACAGAGTGGGAGACAGGGCCCCGGACACACGGAGCACGGAGCGGACTGACTGTAATAAACAGAGTGGGAGACAGGGCCCCGGACACACAGAGCACGGAGCTGAGTGACTGTAATAAACAGAGTGGGAGACAGGGCCCCGGACACACAGAGCACAGAGCTGAGTGACTGTAATAAACAGAGTGGGAGACAGGGCCCCGGACAGACGGAGCAGGGAGCGGAGTGACTGTAATAAACAGAGTGGGAGACAGGGCCCCGGACACACGGAGCACAGAGCTGACTGACTGTAATAAATGGAGAGGGAGACAGGGCCCCGGACACACGGAGCACGGAGCGGAGTGACAGTAATAAATGGAGAGGGAGACAGGACCCCGGACACACGGAGCACGGAGCGGAGTGACTGTAATAAATGGAGAGGGAGACAGGACCCCGGACACACGGAGCACGGAGCGGAGTGACTGTAATAAATAGAGTGGGAGACAGGGCCCCGGACACACGGAGCACGGAGTGGACTGACTGTAATAAATAGAGTGGGAGACAAGGCCCCGGACACACGGAGCACGGAGTGGACTGACTGTAATAAATAGAGTGGGAGACAGGGCCCCGGACACACGGAGCACGGAGTGGACTGACTGTAATAAATAGAGTGGGAGACAGGGCCCCGGGCACACGGAGCATGGAGTGGACTGACTGTAATAAATAGAGTGGGAGACAGGGCCCCGGGCACACGGAGCACGGAGCGGAGTGACTGTAATAAACAGAGTGGGAGACAGGGCCCCGGACACACGGAGCACGGAGCTGAGTGACTGTAATAAATAGAGTGGGAGACAGGAACCCGGACACACGGAGCACGGAGCGGAGTGACTGTAATAAACAGAGTGGGAGACAGGGCCCCGGACACACGGAGCACGGTGTGGACTGACTGTAATAAATAGAGTGGGAGACAGGAACCCGGACACACGGAGCACGGAGCGGAGTGACTGTAATAAACAGAGTGGGAGACAGGGCCCCGGACACACGGAGCACGGAGCGGAGTAACTGTAATAAACAGAGTGGGAGACAGGGCCCCGGACACACGGAGCACGGAGTGGACTGACTGTAATAAATAGAGTGGGAGACAGGGCCCCGGACACACGGAGCACGGAGTGGACTGACTGTAATAAATAGAGTGGGAGACAAGGCCCCGGACACACGGAGCATGGAGTGGACTGACTGTAATAAATAGAGTGGGAGACAGGGCCCCGGACACACGGAGCACAGAGCAGAGTGACTGTAATAAACAGAGTGGGAGACAGGGCCCCGGACACACGGAGCACGGAGCGGAGTAACTGTAATAAACAGAGTGGGAGACAGGGCCCCGGACACACGGAGCACGGAGCTGAGTGACTGTAATAAATAGAGTGGGAGACAGGGCCCCGGACACACGGAGCATGGAGTGGACTGACTGTAATAAATAGAGTGGCAGACAGGGCCCCGGACACACGGAGCACGGAGTGGACTGACTGTAATAAATAGAGTGGGAGACAGGGCCCCGGACACACGGAGCACGGAGTGGACTGACTGTAATAAATCGAGTGGGAGACAAGGCCCCGGACACACGGAGCACGGAGTGGACTGACTGTAATAAATAGAGTGGGAGACAGGGCCCCGGACACACGGAGCACGGAGTGGACTGACTGTAATAAATAGAGTGGGAGACAAGGCCCCGGACACACGGAGCATGGAGTGGACTGACTGTAATAAATAGAGTGCGAGACAGGGCCCCGGACACACGGAGCACGGAGCGGAGTAACTGTAATAAACAGAGTGGGAGACAAGGCCCCGGACACACGGAGCACGGAGTGGACTGACTGTAATAAATAGAGTGGGAGACAAGGCCCCGGACACACGGAGCATGGAGTGGACTGACTGTAATAAATAGAGTGGGAGACAGGGCCCCGGACACACGGAGCACGGAGCGGAGTAACTGTAATAAACAGAGTGGGAGACAGGGCCCCGGACACACGGAGCACGGAGCAGAGTGACTGTAATAAACAGAGTGGGAGACAGGGCCCCGGACACACAGAGCACGGAGCTGAGTGACTGTAATAAACAGAGTGGGAGACAGGGCCCCGGACATACGGAGCATGGAGCTGAGTGACTGTAATAAATGGAGTGGGAGACAGGGCCCCGGACAAACGGAGCACGGAGCTGAGTGACTGTAATAAATAGAGTGGGAGACAGGGCCTCAGACACAAGGAGCACGGAGCGGAGTGACTGTAATAAACAGAGTGGGAGACAGGGCCCCGGACACACGGAGCACGGAGCGGACTGACTGTAATAAACAGAGTGGGAGACAGGGCCCCGGACACACAGAGCACGGAGCTGAGTGACTGTAATAAACAGAGTGGGTGACAGGGCCCCGGACATACGGAGCATGGAGCTGAGTGACTGTAATAAATGGAGTGGGAGACAGGGCCCCGGACAAACGGAGCACGGAGCTGAGTGACTGTAATAAATAGAGTGGGAGACAGGGCCCCGGACACACGGAGCACGGAGCTGAGTGACTGTAATAAATAGAGTGGGAGACAGGGCCCCGGAGACACGGAGCACGGAGCGGAGTGACTGTAATAAACAGAGTGGGAGACAGCGCCCCGGACAAACGGAGCACGGAGCTGAGTGACTGTAATAAATAGAGTGGGAGACAGGACCCCGGACACACGGAGCACGGAGCGGACTGAGTAATAAACAGAGTGGGAGACAGGGCCCCGGACACACGGAGCACGGAGCAGAGTGACAGTAATAAATAGAGTGGGAGACAGGACCCCGGACACACGGAGCAAGGAGCGGAGTGACAGTAATAAACAGAGTGGGAGACAGGGCCCAGGACAAACGGAGCAGGGAGCGGAGTGACTGTATTAAACAGAGTGGGAGACAGAGCCCCGGACACACGGAGCACGGAGCGGAGTGACTGTAATAAACAGAGTGGGAGACAGGGCCCCGGACAAACGGAGCACGGAGCTGAGTGACTGTAATAAATAGAGTGGGAGACAGGGCCCCGGACACACGGAGCACGGAGCGGAGTGACAGTAATAAATAGAGTGGGAGACAGGACCCCGGACACACGGAGCACGGAGTGGAGTGACAGTAATAAACAGATTGGGAGACAGGGCGCCGGATAAACGGAGCACGGAGCTGAGTGACTGTAATAAATAGAGTGGGAGACAGGGCCCTGGACACACGGAGCACGGAGCGGAGTGACAGTAATAAATAGAGTGGGAGACAGGACCCCGGACACACGGAGCACGGAGCTGAGTGACAGTAATAAACAGATTGGGAGACAGGGCCCCGGACACACGGAGCACGGAGCTGAGTGACAGTAATAAACAGATTGGGAGACAGGGCCCCGGGCACACGGAGCACGGAGCTGAGTGACTGTAATAAACAGAGTGGGAGACAGGGCCCCGGACACACGGAGCACGGTGCGGAGTGACTGTAATAAACAGAGTGGGAGACAGGGCCCCGGACACACGGAGCTCAGAGCGGACTGACTGTAATAAACAGAGTGGGAGACAGGGCCCCGGACACACAGAGCACAGAGCTGAGTGACTGTAATAAACAGAGTGGGAGACAGGGCCCCGGACACACGGAGCACGGAGCGGACTGACTGTAATAAATAGAGTGGCATACAGGGCCCCGGACACACGGAGCACGGAGCTGAGTGACTGTAATAAACAGAGTGGGAGACAGGGCCTCAGACACAAGGAGCACGGAGCGGAGTGACTGTAATAAATAGAGTGGCAGACAGGGCCCCGGACACACGGAGCACGGAGCGGAGTGACAGTAATAAATAGAGTGGGAGACAGGGCCCCGGACACACGGAGCACGGAGCTGAGTGACAGTAATAAACAGAGTGGGAGACAGGGCCCCGGACAAACGGAGCAGGGAGCGGAGTGACTGTATTAAACAGAGTGGGAGACAGGGCCCCGGACACACGGAGCACGGAGCGGAGTGACTGTAATAAACAGAGTGGGAGACAGGGCCCCGGACAAACGGAGCACGGAGCTGAGTGACTGTAATAAATAGAGTGGGAGACAGGGCCCCGGACACACGGAGCACGGAGCGGACTGACTGTAATAAACAGAGTGGGAGACAGGGTCCCGGACACACAGAGCACGGAGCTGAGTGACTGTAATAAACAGAGTGGGAGACAGGGCCCCGGACACACAGAGCACGGAGCTGAGTGACTGTAATAAACAGAGTGGGAGACAGGGCCCCGGACACACGGAGCACGGAGCGGACTGACTGTAATAAACAGAGTGGGAGACAGGGCCCCGGACACACAGAGCACTGAGCTGAGTGACTGTAATAAACAGAGTGGGAGACAGGGCCCCGGACACACAGAGCACAGAGCTGAGTGACTGTAATAAACAGAGTGGGAGACAGGGCCCCGGACAGACGGAGCAGGGAGCGGAGTGACTGTAATAAACAGAGTGGGAGACAGGGCCCCGGACACACAGAGCACAGAGCTGAGTGACTGTAATAAACAGAGTGGGAGACAGGGCCCCGGACAGACGGAGCAGGGAGCGGAGTGACTGTAATAAACAGAGTGGGAGACAGGGCCCCGGACACACGGAGCACAGAGCTGAGTGACTGTAATAAATGGAGAGGGAGACAGGGCCCCGGACACACGGAGCACGGAGCAGAGTGACAGTAATAAATGGAGAGGGAGACAGGACCCCGGACACACGGAGCACGGAGCGGAGTGACTGTAATAAATGGAGAGGGAGACAGGACCCCGGACACACGGAGCACGGAGCGGAGTGACTGTAATAAATAGAGTGGGAGACAGGGCCCCGGACACACGGAGCACGGAGTGGACTGACTGTAATAAATAGAGTGGGAGACAAGGCCCCGGACACACGGAGCACGGAGTGGACTGACTGTAATAAATAGAGTGGGAGACAGGGCCCCGGACACACGGAGCACGGAGTGGACTGACTGTAATAAATAGAGTGGGAGACAAGGCCCCGGACACACGGAGCACGGAGTGGACTGACTGTAATAAATAGAGTGGGAGACAGGGCCCCGGACACACAGAGCACGGAGCTGAGTGACTGTAATAAATAGAGTGGCAGACAGGGCCCCGGACACACGGAGCACGGAGCGGAGTGACAGTAATAAATAGAGTGGGAGACAGGACCCCGGACACACGGAGCACGGAGCGGAGTGACAGTAATAAACAGAGTGGGAGACAGGGCCCCGGACAAACGGAGCAGGGAGCGGAGTGACTGTATTAAACAGATTGGGAGACAGGGCCCCGGACACACGGAGCACGGAGCGGAGTGACTGTAATAAATAGAGTGGGAGACAGGGCCCCGGACACACGGAGCACGGAGCGGAGTGACAGTAATAAATAGAGTGGGAGACAGGGCCCCGGACACAAGGAGCACGGAGCGGAGTGACTGTAATAAACAGAGTGGGAGACAGGGCCCCGGACACAAGGAGCACGGAGCGGAGTGACTGTAATAAACAGAGTGGGAGACAGGGCCCCGGACAAACGGAGCACGGAGCGGAGTGACTGTAATAAATAGAGTGGGAGACAGGGCCCCGGACACACGGAGCACGGAGCGGACTGACTGTAATAAACAGAGTGGGAGACAGGGTCCCGGACACACAGAGCACGGAGCTGAGTGACTGTAATAAACAGAGTGGGAGACAGGGCCCCGGACACACAGAGCACGGAGCTGAGTGACTGTAATTAACAGAGTGGGAGACAGGGCCCCGGACACACGGAGCACGGAGCGGACTGACTGTAATAAACAGAGTGGGAGACAGGGCCCCGGACACACAGAGCACGGAGCTGAGTGACTGTAATAAACAGAGTGGGAGACAGGGCCCCGGACACACAGAGCACAGAGCTGAGTGACTGTAATAAACAGAGTGGGAGACAGGGCCCCGGACAGACGGAGCAGGGAGCGGAGTGACTGTAATAAACAGAGTGGGAGACAGGGCCCCGGACACACGGAGCACAGAGCTGACTGACTGTAATAAATGGAGAGGGAGACAGGGCCCCGGACACACGGAGCACGGAGCGGAGTGACAGTAATAAATGGAGAGGGAGACAGGACCCCGGACACACGGAGCACGGAGCGGAGTGACTGTAATAAATGGAGAGGGAGACAGGACCCCGGACTCACGGAGCACGGAGCGGAGTGACTGTAATAAATAGAGTGGGAGACAGGGCCCCGGACACACGGAGCACGGAGTGGACTGACTGTAATAAATAGAGTGGGAGACAAGGCCCCGGACACACGGAGCACGGAGTGGACTGACTGTAATAAATAGAGTGGGAGACAGGGCCCCGGACACACGGAGCACGGAGTGGACTGACTGTAATAAATAGAGTGGGAGACAGGGCCCCGGGCACACGGAGCATGGAGTGGACTGACTGTAATAAATAGAGTGGGAGACAGGGCCCCGGACACACGGAGCACGGAGCGGAGTAACTGTAATAAACAGAGTGGGAGACAGGGCCCCGGACACACGGAGCACGGAGCTGAGTGACTGTAATAAATAGAGTGGGAGCCAGGGCCCCGGACACACGGAGCATGGAGTGGACTGACTGTAATAAATAGAGTGGGAGACAGGAACCCGGACACACGGAGCACGGAGCGGAGTGACTGTAATAAACAGAGTGGGAGACAGGGCCCCGGACACACGGAGCACGGAGCGGAGTAACTGTAATAAACAGAGTGGGAGACAGGGCCCCGGACACACGGAGCACGGAGTGGACTGACTGTAATAAATAGAGTGGGAGACAAGGCCCCGGACACACGGAGCACGGAGCGGAGTGACTGTAATAAATAGAGTGGGAGACAGGGCCCCGGACACACGGAGCACGGAGTGGACTGACTGTAATAAATAGAGTGGGAGACAAGGCCCCGGACACACGGAGCATGGAGTGGACTGACTGTAATAAATAGAGTGGGAGACAGGGCCCCGGACACACGGAGCACAGAGCAGAGTGACTGTAATAAACAGAGTGGGAGACAGGGCCCCGGACACACGGAGCACGGAGCGGAGTAACTGTAATAAACAGAGTGGGAGACAGGGCCCCGGACACACGGAGCACGGAGCTGAGTGACTGTAATAAATAGAGTGGGAGACAGGGCCCCGGACACACGGAGCATGGAGTGGACTGACTGTAATAAATAGAGTGGCAGACAGGGCCCCGGACACACGGAGCACGGAGTGGACTGACTGTAATAAATAGAGTGGGAGACAGGGCCCCGGACACACGGAGCACGGAGTGGACTGACTGTAATAAATCGAGTGGGAGACAAGGCCCCGGACACACGGAGCACGGAGTGGACTGACTGTAATAAATAGAGTGGGAGACAGGGCCCCGGACACACGGAGCACGGAGCGGAGTGACAGTAATAAATAGAGTGGGAGACAGGACCCCGGACACACGGAGCACGGAGCGGAGTGACAGTAATAAACAGAGTGGGAGACAGGGCCCCGGACAAACGGAGCAGGGAGCGGAGTGACTGTATTAAACAGAGTGGGAGACAGGGCCCCGGACACACGGAGCACGGAGCGGAGTGACTGTAATAAATAGAGTGGGAGACAGGGCCCCGGACACACGGAGCACGGAGCGGAGTGACAGTAATAAATAGAGTGGGAGACAGGGCCCCGGACACAAGGAGCACGGAGCGGAGTGACTGTAATAAACAGAGTGGGAGACAGGGCCCCGGACACAATGAGCACGGAGCGGAGTGACTGTAATAAACAGAGTGGGAGACAGGGCCCCGGACAAACGGAGCACGGAGCGGAGTGACTGTAATAAATAGAGTGGGAGACAGGGCCCCGGACACACGGAGCACGGAGCGGACTGACTGTAATAAACAGAGTGGGAGACAGGGTCCCGGACACACAGAGCACGGAGCTGAGTGACTGTAATAAACAGAGTGGGAGACAGGGCCCCGGACACACAGAGCACGGAGCTGAGTGACTGTAATTAACAGAGTGGGAGACAGGGCCCCGGACACACGGAGCACGGAGCGGACTGACTGTAATAAACAGAGTGGGAGACAGGGCCCCGGACACACAGAGCACGGAGCTGAGTGACTGTAATAAACAGAGTGGGAGACAGGGCCCCGGACAGACGGAGCAGGGAGCGGAGTGACTGTAATAAACAGAGTGGGAGACAGGGCCCCGGACACACGGAGCACAGAGCTGACTGACTGTAATAAATGGAGAGGGAGACAGGGCCCCGGACACACGGAGCACGGAGCGGAGTGACAGTAATAAATGGAGAGGGAGACAGGACCCCGGACACACGGAGCACGGAGCGGAGTGACTGTAATAAATGGAGAGGGAGACAGGACCCCGGACTCACGGAGCACGGAGCGGAGTGACTGTAATAAATAGAGTGGGAGACAGGGCCCCGGACACACGGAGCACGGAGTGGACTGACTGTAATAAATAGAGTGGGAGACAAGGCCCCGGACACACGGAGCACGGAGTGGACTGACTGTAATAAATAGAGTGGGAGACAGGGCCCCGGACACACGGAGCACGGAGTGGACTGACTGTAATAAATAGAGTGGGAGACAGGGCCCCGGGCACACGGAGCATGGAGTGGACTGACTGTAATAAATAGAGTGGGAGACAGGGCCCCGGACACACGGAGCACGGAGCGGAGTAACTGTAATAAACAGAGTGGGAGACAGGGCCCCGGACACACGGAGCACGGAGCTGAGTGACTGTAATAAATAGAGTGGGAGCCAGGGCCCCGGACACACGGAGCATGGAGTGGACTGACTGTAATAAATAGAGTGGGAGACAGGAACCCGGACACACGGAGCACGGAGCGGAGTGACTGTAATAAACAGAGTGGGAGACAGGGCCCCGGACACACGGAGCACGGAGCGGAGTAACTGTAATAAACAGAGTGGGAGACAGGGCCCCGGACACACGGAGCACGGAGTGGACTGACTGTAATAAATAGAGTGGGAGACAAGGCCCCGGACACACGGAGCACGGAGCGGAGTGACTGTAATAAATAGAGTGGGAGACAGGGCCCCGGACACACGGAGCACGGAGTGGACTGACTGTAATAAATAGAGTGGGAGACAAGGCCCCGGACACACGGAGCATGGAGTGGACTGACTGTAATAAATAGAGTGGGAGACAGGGCCCCGGACACACGGAGCACAGAGCAGAGTGACTGTAATAAACAGAGTGGGAGACAGGGCCCCGGACACACGGAGCACGGAGCGGAGTAACTGTAATAAACAGAGTGGGAGACAGGGCCCCGGACACACGGAGCACGGAGCTGAGTGACTGTAATAAATAGAGTGGGAGACAGGGCCCCGGACACACGGAGCATGGAGTGGACTGACTGTAATAAATAGAGTGGGAGACAGGGCCCCGGACACACGGAGCATGGAGTGGACTGACTGTAATAAATCGAGTGGGAGACAAGGCCCCGGACACACGGAGCACGGAGCGGAGTAACTGTAATAAACAGAGTGGGAGACAAGGCCCCGGACACACGGAGCACGGAGTGGACTGACTGTAATAAATAGAGTGGGAGACAAGGCCCCGGACACACGGAGCATGGAGTGGACTGACTGTAATAAATAGAGTGGGAGACAGGGCCCCGGACACACGGAGCACGGAGCGGAGTAACTGGATAAACAGAGTGGGAGACAGGGCCCCGGACACACGGAGCACGGAGCTGAGTGACTGTAATAAACAGAGTGGGAGACAGGGCCCCGGACACACAGAGCACGGAGCTGAGTGACTGTAATAAACAGAGTGGGAGACAGGGCCCCGGACATACGGAGCATGGAGCTGAGTGACTGTAATAAATGGAGTGGGAGACAGGGCCCCGGACAAACGGAGCACGGAGCTGAGTGACTGTAATAAATAGAGTGGGAGACAGGGCCTCAGACACAAGGAGCACGGAGCGGAGTGACTGTAATAAACAGAGTGGGAGACAGGGCCCCGGACACACGGAGCACGGAGCGGACTGACTGTAATAAACAGAGTGGGAGACAGGGCCCCGGACACACAGAGCACGGAGCTGAGTGACTGTAATAAACAGAGTGGGAGACAGGGCCCCGGACATACGGAGCATGGAGCTGAGTGACTGTAATAAATGGAGTGGGAGACAGGGCCCCGGACAAACGGAGCACGGAGCTGAGTGACTGTAATAAACAGAGTGGGAGACAGGGCCCCGGACACACGGAGCACGGAGCTGAGTGACTGTAATAAATAGAGTGGGAGCCAGGGCCCCGGACACACGGAGCACGGAGCGGAGTGACTGTAATAAACAGAGTGGGAGACAGGGCCCCGGACAAACGGAGCACGGAGCTGAGTGACTGTAATAAATAGAGTGGGAGACAGGACCCCGGACACACGGAGCACGGAGCGGACTGAGTAATAAACAGAGTGGGAGACAGGGCCCCGGACACACGGAGCACGGAGCAGAGTGACAGTAATAAATAGAGTGGGAGACAGGACCCCGGACACACGGAGCACGGAGCGGAGTGACTGTAATAAACAGAGTGGGAGACAGGGCCCAGGACAAACGGAGCAGGGAGCGGAGTGACTGTATTAAACAGAGTGGGAGACAGAGCCCCGGACACACGGAGCACGGAGCGGAGTGACTGTAATAAACAGAGTGGGAGACAGGGCCCCGGACAAACGGAGCACGGAGCTGAGTGACTGTAATAAATAGAGTGGGAGACAGGGCCCCGGACACACGGAGCACGGAGCGGAGTGACAGTAATAAATAGAGTGGGAGACAGGACCCCGGACACACGGAGCACGGAGTGGAGTGACAGTAATAAACAGATTGGGAGACAGGGCGCCGGATAAACGGAGCACGGAGCTGAGTGACTGTAATAAATAGAGTGGGAGACAGGGCCCTGGACACACGGAGCACGGAGCGGAGTGACAGTAATAAATAGAGTGGGAGACAGGACCCCGGACACACGGAGCACGGAGCTGAGTGACAGTAATAAACAGATTGGGAGACAGGGCCCCGGACACACGGAGCACGGAGCTGAGTGACAGTAATAAACAGATTGGGAGACAGGGCCCCGGACACAAGGAGCACGGAGCTGAGTGACTGTAATAAACAGAGTGGGAGACAGGGCCCCAGACACAAGGAGCACGGAGCGGAGTGACTGTAATAAACAGAGTGGGAGACAGGGCCCCGGACAGACGGAGCACGGAGCGGACTGACTGTAATAAACAGAGTGGGAGACAGGGCCCCGGACACACAGAGCACGGAGCTGAGTGACTGTAATAAACAAAGAGGGAGACAGGGCCCCGGACACACGGAGCACGGAGCGGACTGACTGTAATAAACAGAGTGGGAGACAGGGCCCCGGACACACAGAGCACAGAGCTGAGTGACTGTAATAAACAGAGTGGGAGACAGGGCCCCGGACACACGGAGCACAGAGCTGAGTGACTGTAATAAATGGAGAGGGAGACAGGGCCCCGGACACACGGAGCACGGAGCGGAGTGACAGTAATAAATGGAGAGGGAGACAGGACCCCGGACACACGGAGCACGGAGCGGAGTGACTGTAATAAATGGAGAGGGAGACAGGACCCCGGACACACGGAGCACGGAGCGGAGTGACTGTAATAAATAGAGTGGGAGACAGGGCCCCGGACACACGGAGCATGGAGTGGACTGACTGTAATAAATAGAGTGGCAGACAGGGCCCCGGACACACGGAGCACGGAGTGGACTGACTGTAATAAATAGAGTGGGAGACAAGGCCCCGGACACACGGAGCACGGAGTGGACTGACTGTAATAAATAGAGTGGGAGACAGGGCCCCGGACACACGGAGCACGGAGTGGACTGACTGTAATAAATAGAGTGGGAGACAAGGCCCCGGACACACGGAGCATGGAGTGGACTGACTGTAATAAATAGAGTGGGAGACAGGGCCCCGGACACACGGAGCACGGAGCGGAGTGACTGTAATAAACAGAGTGGGAGACAGGGCCCCGGACACACGGAGCACGGAGCGGAGTAACTGTAATAAACAGAGTGGGAGACAGGGCCCCGGACATACGGAGCATGGAGCTGAGTGACTGTAATAAATGGAGTGGGAGACAGGGCCCCGGACAAACGGAGCACGGAGCTGAGTGACTGTAATAAATAGAGTGGGAGACAGGGCCTCAGACACAAGGAGCACGGAGCGGAGTGACTGTAATAAACAGAGTGGGAGACAGGGCCCCGGACACACGGAGCACGGAGCGGACTGACTGTAATAAACAGAGTGGGAGACAGGGCCCCGGACACACGGAGCACAGAGCTGACTGACTGTAATAAATGGAGAGGGAGACAGGGCCCCGGACACACGGAGCACGGAGCGGAGTGACAGTAATAAATGGAGAGGGAGACAGGACCCCGGACACACGGAGCACGGAGCGGAGTGACTGTAATAAATGGAGAGGGAGACAGGACCCCGGACTCACGGAGCACGGAGCGGAGTGACTGTAATAAATAGAGTGGGAGACAGGGCCCCGGACACACGGAGCACGGAGTGGACTGACTGTAATAAATAGAGTGGGAGACAAGGCCCCGGACACACGGAGCACGGAGTGGACTGACTGTAATAAATAGAGTGGGAGACAGGGCCCCGGACACACGGAGCACGGAGTGGACTGACTGTAATAAATAGAGTGGGAGACAGGGCCCCGGGCACACGGAGCATGGAGTGGACTGACTGTAATAAATAGAGTGGGAGACAGGGCCCCGGACACACGGAGCACGGAGCGGAGTAACTGTAATAAACAGAGTGGGAGACAGGGCCCCGGACACACGGAGCACGGAGCTGAGTGACTGTAATAAATAGAGTGGGAGCCAGGGCCCCGGACACACGGAGCATGGAGTGGACTGACTGTAATAAATAGAGTGGGAGACAGGAACCCGGACACACGGAGCACGGAGCGGAGTGACTGTAATAAACAGAGTGGGAGACAGGGCCCCGGACACACGGAGCACGGAGCGGAGTAACTGTAATAAACAGAGTGGGAGACAGGGCCCCGGACACACGGAGCACGGAGTGGACTGACTGTAATAAATAGAGTGGGAGACAAGGCCCCGGACACACGGAGCACGGAGCGGAGTGACTGTAATAAATAGAGTGGGAGACAGGGCCCCGGACACACGGAGCACGGAGTGGACTGACTGTAATAAATAGAGTGGGAGACAAGGCCCCGGACACACGGAGCATGGAGTGGACTGACTGTAATAAATAGAGTGGGAGACAGGGCCCCGGACACACGGAGCACAGAGCAGAGTGACTGTAATAAACAGAGTGGGAGACAGGGCCCCGGACACACGGAGCACGGAGCGGAGTAACTGTAATAAACAGAGTGGGAGACAGGGCCCCGGACACACGGAGCACGGAGCTGAGTGACTGTAATAAATAGAGTGGGAGACAGGGCCCCGGACACACGGAGCATGGAGTGGACTGACTGTAATAAATAGAGTGGCAGACAGGGCCCCGGACACACGGAGCACGGAGTGGACTGACTGTAATAAATAGAGTGGGAGACAGGGCCCCGGACACACGGAGCACGGAGTGGACTGACTGTAATAAATCGAGTGGGAGACAAGGCCCCGGACACACGGAGCACGGAGTGGACTGACTGTAATAAATAGAGTGGGAGACAGGGCCCCGGACACACGGAGCACGGAGTGGACTGACTGTAATAAATAGAGTGGGAGACAAGGCCCCGGACACACGGAGCATGGAGTGGACTGACTGTAATAAATAGAGTGGGAGACAGGGCCCCGGACACACGGAGCACGGAGCGGAGTAACTGTAATAAACAGAGTGGGAGACAAGGCCCCGGACACACGGAGCACGGAGTGGACTGACTGTAATAAATAGAGTGGGAGACAAGGCCCCGGACACACGGAGCATGGAGTGGACTGACTGTAATAAATAGAGTGGGAGACAGGGCCCCGGACACACGGAGCACGGAGCGGAGTAACTGGATAAACAGAGTGGGAGACAAGGCCCCGGACACACGGAGCACGGAGTGGACTGACTGTAATAAATAGAGTGGGAGACAAGGCCCCGGACACACGGAGCATGGAGTGGACTGACTGTAATAAATAGAGTGGGAGACAGGGCCCCGGACACACGGAGCACGGAGCTGAGTGACTGTAATAAACAGAGTGGGAGACAGGGCCCCGGACACACAGAGCACGGAGCTGAGTGACTGTAATAAACAGAGTGGGAGACAGGGCCCCGGACATACGGAGCATGGAGCTGAGTGACTGTAATAAATGGAGTGGGAGACAGGGCCCCGGACAAACGGAGCACGGAGCTGAGTGACTGTAATAAATAGAGTGGGAGACAGGGCCTCAGACACAAGGAGCACGGAGCGGAGTGACTGTAATAAACAGAGTGGGAGACAGGGCCCCGGACACACGGAGCACGGAGCGGACTGACTGTAATAAACAGAGTGGGAGACAGGGCCCCGGACACACAGAGCACGGAGCTGAGTGACTGTAATAAACAGAGTGGGAGACAGGGCCCCGGACATACGGAGCATGGAGCTGAGTGACTCTAATAAATGGAGTGGGAGACAGGGCCCCGGACAAACGGAGCACGGAGCTGAGTGACTGTAATAAATAGAGTGGGAGACAGGGCCCCGGACACACGGAGCACGGAGCTGAGTGACTGTAATAAATAGAGTGGGAGCCAGGGCCCCGGACACACGGAGCACGGAGCGGAGTGACTGTAATAAACAGAGTGGGAGACAGGGCCCCGGACAAACGGAGCACGGAGCTGAGTGACTGTAATAAATAGAGTGGGAGACAGGACCCCGGACACACGGAGCACGGAGCGGACTGAGTAATAAACAGAGTGGGAGACAGGGCCCCGGACACACGGAGCACGGAGCAGAGTGACAGTAATAAATAGAGTGGGAGACAGGACCCCGGACACACGGAGCACGGAGCGGAGTGACAGTAATAAACAGAGTGGGAGACAGGGCCCAGGACAAACGGAGCAGGGAGCGGAGTGACTGTATTAAACAGAGTGGGAGACAGAGCCCCGGACACACGGAGCACGGAGCGGAGTGACTGTAATAAACAGAGTGGGAGACAGGGCCCCGGACAAACGGAGCACGGAGCTGAGTGACTGTAATAAATAGAGTGGGAGACAGGGCCCCGGACACACGGAGCACGGAGCGGAGTGACAGTAATAAATAGAGTGGGAGACAGGACCCCGGACACACGGAGCACGGAGTGGAGTGACAGTAATAAACAGATTGGGAGACAGGGCGCCGGATAAACGGAGCACGGAGCTGAGTGACTGTAATAAATAGAGTGGGAGACAGGGCCCTGGACACACGGAGCACGGAGCGGAGTGACAGTAATAAATAGAGTGGGAGACAGGACCCCGGACACACGGAGCACGGAGCTGAGTGACAGTAATAAACAGATTGGGAGACAGGGCCCCGGACACACGGAGCACGGAGCTGAGTGACAGTAATAAACAGATTGGGAGACAGGGCCCCGGACACAAGGAGCACGGAGCTGAGTGACTGTAATAAACAGAGTGGGAGACAGGGCCCCAGACACAAGGAGCACGGAGCGGAGTGACTGTAATAAACAGAGTGGGAGACAGGGCCCCGGACAGACGGAGCACGGAGCGGACTGACTGTAATAAACAGAGTGGGAGACAGGGCCCCGGACACACAGAGCACGGAGCTGAGTGACTGTAATAAACAAAGTGGGAGACAGGGCCCCGGACACACGGAGCACGGAGCGGACTGACTGTAATAAACAGAGTGGGAGACAGGGCCCCGGACACACAGAGCACAGAGCTGAGTGACTGTAATAAACAGAGTGGGAGACAGGGCCCCGGACACACGGAGCACAGAGCTGAGTGACTGTAATAAATGGAGAGGGAGACAGGGCCCCGGACACACGGAGCACGGAGCGGAGTGACAGTAATAAATGGAGAGGGAGACAGGACCCCGGACACACGGAGCACGGAGCGGAGTGACTGTAATAAATGGAGAGGGAGACAGGACCCCGGACACACGGAGCACGGAGCGGAGTGACTGTAATAAATAGAGTGGGAGACAGGGCCCCGGACACACGGAGCATGGAGTGGACTGACTGTAATAAATAGAGTGGCAGACAGGGCCCCGGACACACGGAGCACGGAGTGGACTGACTGTAATAAATAGAGTGGGAGACAAGGCCCCGGACACACGGAGCACGGAGTGGACTGACTGTAATAAATAGAGTGGGAGACAGGGCCCCGGACACACGGAGCACGGAGTGGACTGACTGTAATAAATAGAGTGGGAGACAAGGCCCCGGACACACGGAGCATGGAGTGGACTGACTGTAATAAATAGAGTGGGAGACAGGGCCCCGGACACACGGAGCACGGAGCGGAGTGACTGTAATAAACAGAGTGGGAGACAGGGCCCCGGACACACGGAGCACGGAGCGGAGTAACTGTAATAAACAGAGTGGGAGACAGGGCCCCGGACATACGGAGCATGGAGCTGAGTGACTGTAATAAATGGAGTGGGAGACAGGGCCCCGGACAAACGGAGCACGGAGCTGAGTGACTGTAATAAATAGAGTGGGAGACAGGGCCTCAGACACAAGGAGCACGGAGCGGAGTGACTGTAATAAACAGAGTGGGAGACAGGGCCCCGGACACACGGAGCACGGAGCGGACTGACTGTAATAAACAGAGTGGGAGACAGGGCCCCGGACACACAGAGCACGGAGCTGAGTGACTGTAATAAACAGAGTGGGAGACAGGGCCCCGGACATACGGAGCATGGAGCTGAGTGACTGTAATAAATGGAGTGGGAGACAGGGCCCCGGACAAACGGAGCACGGAGCTGAGTGACTGTAATAAATAGAGTGGGAGACAGGGCCCCGGACACACGGAGCACGGAGCTGAGTGACTGTAATAAATAGAGTGGGAGACAGGGCCCCGGACACACGGAGCACGGAGCGGAGTGACTGTAATAAACAGAGTGGGAGACAGGGCCCCGGACAAACGGAGCACGGAGCTGAGTGACTGTAATAAATAGAGTGGGAGACAGGACCCCGGACACACGGAGCACGGAGCGGACTGAGTAATAAACAGAGTGGGAGACAGGGCTCCGGACACACGGAGCACGGAGCAGAGTGACAGTAATAAATAGAGTGGGAGACAGGACCCCGGACACACGGAGCACGGAGCGGAGTGACAGTAATAAACAGAGTGGGAGACAGGGCCCAGGACAAACGGAGCAGGGAGCGGAGTGACTGTATTAAACAGAGTGGGAGACAGAGCCCCGGACACACGGAGCACGGAGCGGAGTGACTGTAATAAACAGAGTGGGAGACAGGGCCCCGGACAAACGGAGCACGGAGCTGAGTGACTGTAATAAATAGAGTGGGAGACAGGGCCCCGGACACACGGAGCACGGAGCAGAGTGACAGTAATAAATAGAGTGGGAGACAGGACCCCGGACACACGGAGCACGGAGTGGAGTGACAGTAATAAACAGATTGGGAGACAGGGCGCCGGATAAACGGAGCACGGAGCTGAGTGACTGTAATAAATAGAGTGGGAGACAGGGCCCTGGACACACGGAGCACGGAGCGGAGTGACAGTAATAAATAGAGTGGGAGACAGGACCCCGGACACACGGAGCACGGAGCTGAGTGACAGTAATAAACAGATTGGGAGACAGGGCCCCGGACACACGGAGCACGGAGCTGAGTGACAGTAATAAACAGATTGGGAGACAGGGCCCCGGACACGAGGAGCACGGAGCTGAGTGACTGTAATAAACAGAGTGGGAGACAGGGCCCCAGACACAAGGAGCACGGAGCGGAGTGACTGTAATAAACAGATTGGGAGACAGGGCGCCGGATAAACGGAGCACGGAGCTGAGTGACTGTAATAAACAGAGTGGGAGACAGGGCCCCGGACATAAGGAGCACGGAGCGGAGTGACTGTAATAAACAGAGTGGGAGACAGGGCCCCGGACAAACGGAGCACGGAGCGGACTGACTGTAATAAATAGAGTGGGAGACAGGGCCCCGGACAGACGGAGCACGGAGCGGACTGACTGTAATAAACAGAGTGGGAGACAGGGCCCCGGACACACAGAGCACGGAGCTGAGTGACTGTAATAAACAAAGTGGGAGACAGGGCCCCGGACACACGGAGCACGGAGCGGACTGACTGTAATAAACAGAGTGGGAGACAGGGCCCCGGACACACAGAGCACAGAGCTGAGTGACTGTAATAAACAGAGTGGGAGACAGGGCCCCGGACACACGGAGCACAGAGCTGAGTGACTGTAATAAATGGAGAGGGAGACAGGGCCCCGGACACACGGAGCACGGAGCGGAGTGACAGTAATAAATGGAGAGGGAGACAGGACCCCGGACACACGGAGCACGGAGCGGAGTGACTGTAATAAATGGAGAGGGAGACAGGACCCCGGACACACGGAGCACGGAGCGGAGTGACTGTAATAAATAGAGTGGGAGACAGGGCCCCGGACACACGGAGCACGGAGTGGACTGACTGTAATAAATAGAGTGGGAGACAAGGCCCCGGACACACGGAGCACGGAGTGGACTGACTGTAATAAATAGAGTGGGAGACAGGGCCCCGGACACACGGAGCACGGAGTGGACTGACTGTAATAAATAGAGTGGGAGACAAGGCCCCGGACACACGGAGCATGGAGTGGACTGACTGTAATAAATAGAGTGGGAGACAGGGCCCCGGACACACGGAGCACGGAGCGGAGTGACTGTAATAAACAGAGTGGGAGACAGGGCCCCGGACACACGGAGCACGGAGCGGAGTAACTGTAATAAACAGAGTGGGAGACAGGGCCCCGGACACACGGAGCACGGAGCTGAGTGACTGTAATAAATAGAGTGGGAGACAAGGCCCCGGACACACGGAGCACGGAGCGGAGTGACTGTAATAAACAGAGTGGGAGACAAGGCCCCGGACACACGGAGCACGGAGCGGAGTGACTGTAATAAATAGAGTGGGAGACAAGGCCCCGGACACACGGAGCACGGAGCGGAGTGACTGTAATAAATAGAGTGGGAGACAAGGCTCCGGACACACGGAGCACGGAGCGGAGTGACTGTAATAAATAGAGTGGGAGACAGGGCTCCGGACACACGGAGCACGGAGCTGAGTGACTGTAATAAATAGAGTGGGAGACAAGGCTCCGGACACACGGAGCACGGAGCTGAGTGACTGTAATAAATAGAGTGGGAGACAGGGCTCCGGACACACGGAGCATGGAGCTGAGTGACTGTAATAAATAGAGTGGGAGACAGGGCCCCGGACACACGGAGCACGGAGCTGAGTGACTGTAATAAATAGAGTGGGAGACAAGGCTCCGGACACACGGAGCACGGAGCTGAGTGACTGTAATAAACAGAGTGGGAGACAGGGCCCCAGACACAAGGAGCACGGAGCGGAGTGACTGTAATAAACAGATTGGGAGACAGGGCGCCGGATAAACGGAGCACGGAGCTGAGTGACTGTAATAAACAGAGTGGGAGACAGGGCCCCGGACACAAGGAGCACGGAGCGGAGTGACTGTAATAAACAGAGTGGGAGACAGGGCCCCGGACAAACGGAGCACGGAGCGGACTGACTGTAATAAATAGAGTGGGAGACAGGGCCCCGGACAGACGGAGCACGGAGCGGACTGACTGTAATAAACAGAGTGGGAGACAGGGCCCCGGACACACAGAGCACGGAGCTGAGTGACTGTAATAAACAAAGTGGGAGACAGGGCCCCGGACACACGGAGCACGGAGCGGACTGACTGTAATAAACAGAGTGGGAGACAGGGCCCCGGACACACAGAGCACAGAGCTGAGTGACTGTAATAAACAGAGTGGGAGACAGGGCCCCGGACACACGGAGCACAGAGCTGAGTGACTGTAATAAATGGAGAGGGAGACAGGGCCCCGGACACACGGAGCACAGAGCTGAGTGACTGTAATAAATGGAGAGGGAGACAGGGCCCCGGACACACGAGCACGGAGCGGAGTGACAGTAATAAATGGAGAGGGAGACAGGACCCCGGACACACGGAGCACGGAGCGGAGTGACTGTAATAAATGGAGAGGGAGACAGGACCCCGGACACACGGAGCACGGAGCGGAGTGACTGTAATAAATAGAGTGGGAGACAGGGCCCCGGACACACGGAGCATGGAGCGGACTGACTGTAATAAATAGAGTGGCAGACAGGGCCCCGGACACACGGAGCACGGAGTGGACTGACTGTAATAAATAGAGTGGGAGACAAGGCCCCGGACACACGGAGCACGGAGTGGACTGACTGTAATAAATAGAGTGGGAGACAGGGCCCCGGACACACGGAGCACGGAGTGGACTGACTGTAATAAATAGAGTGGGAGACAAGGCCCCGGACACACGGAGCATGGAGTGGACTGACTGTAATAAATAGAGTGGGAGACAGGGCCCCGGACACACGGAGCACGGAGCGGAGTGACTGTAATAAACAGAGTGGGAGACAGGGCCCCGGACACACGGAGCACGGAGCGGAGTAACTGTAATAAACAGAGTGGGAGACAGGGCCCCGGACACACGGAGCACGGAGCTGAGTGACTGTAATAAATAGAGTGGGAGACAAGGCCCCGGACACACGGAGCACGGAGCGGAGTGACTGTAATAAACAGAGTGGGAGACAAGGCCCCGGACACACGGAGCACGGAGCGGAGTGACTGTAATAAATAGAGTGGGAGACAAGGCCCCGGACACACGGAGCACGGAGCGGAGTGACTGTAATAAATAGAGTGGGAGACAAGGCTCCGGACACACGGAGCATGGAGCGGAGTGACTGTAATAAATAGAGTGGGAGACAGGGCTCCGGACACACGGAGCACGGAGCTGAGTGACTGTAATAAATAGAGTGGGAGACAAGGCTCCGGACACACGGAGCACGGAGCTGAGTGACTGTAATAAATAGAGTGGGAGACAGGGCTCCGGACACACGGAGCATGGAGCTGAGTGACTGTAATAAATAGAGTGGGAGACAGGGCCCCGGACACACGGAGCACGGAGCTGAGTGACTGTAATAAATAGAGTGGGAGACAAGGCTCCGGACACACGGAGCACGGAGCTGAGTGACTGTAATAAATAGAGTGGGAGACAGGGCTCCGGACACACGGAGCATGGAGCTGAGTGACTGTAATAAATAGAGTGGGAGACAAGGCTCCGGACACACGGAGCATGGAGCGGAGTGACTGTAATAAATAGAGTGGGAGACAGGGCTCCGGACACACGGAGCACGGAGCTGAGTGACTGTAATAAATAGAGTGGGAGACAAGGCTCCGGACACACGGAGCACGGAGCTGAGTGACTGTAATAAATAGAGTGGGAGACAGGGCTCCGGACACACGGAGCATGGAGCTGAGTGACTGTAATAAATAGAGTGGGAGACAGGGCTCCGGACACACGGAGCATGGAGCTGAGTGACTGTAATAAATAGAGTGGGAGACAGGACCCCGGACACACGGAGCACGGAGCTGAGCTACGACTGGAGCAGCTGCGTCAGTTTATATTCAGCGAGAGATAAAATAATATCACAGGGTAACAGATAGGCGATTGGTTGGTGAGTAATACCATTATCTTTATTTCTGTAAGTGGGAGAGGTGTGTTAAACTAAGAAATTTAGTTAATTGCCTCAGAGGTTTTTAAGTTTGGTAAGCTTTAAATTTGGTTTGTTTCGGAGGCTTAAGTCTAGGTAATTTCATATTTTATTTAAATTAATCTCATTTCAGATAAAGTCACACCAGCACAATGGAAGCAGCTGATTGATGAGTAGCTGGTGAGTCTTTGTTTATTTAAGTCTTAAGTTCACTTTGGTTAAGTCAGTTAATAGTCTAATAAATAGAAGCATGGCAGGGCATCTCAGTGCAGTGGAGAGCACATCCTGTTCCATGTGGGAATTCCATGAATATTCTTGTGTTCTGGCCAACCACATGTACAGGAAGAGATGACAGCTGGAGGAGCTGGAGCACTGGGTTCGGAACTTAAGCAATTGACGTCACTGCAGCGCATCCAGGAGGCTGAGAACGAGGTGGGTCGCACATTTCTGGAGTTGGCCACCCTACAGCCTAAGGGTGTATATGGCGACAGGAAATGGATGACCGCCAGGTGGTCAATAAGCTCCAGGCAGGTAGTGAATGACTCCCCAGAGTGCATCTCCCTCTCCATCCTGTATTCAGTTCTGAATACTGCTGACTCAGAGTCATAATTGCACAAGAGAAGGCTGAGAGAGGGGAATATGCAGCGAGACCTGGGTGTTCTCGTACACCAGTCACTGAAGGTAAGCATGCAGGTGCAACAGGCGGTAAAAAAGGCAAATGGTATGTTGACCTTCATAGTGAGAGGATTCGAGTACAGGAACAGGGATGTCTTGCTGCAATTATACAGGGCCTTGGTGAGGCCACACCTGGAATATTGTGTGCAGTTTTGGTCTCCTTATCTGAGGAAGGATGTTCTTGCTACAGAGGGAGTGCAGCGAAGGTTTACCAGACTGACTCCTGGGATGGCGGGACTGACGTATGAGGAGAGATTGAGTCGGTTAGGATTATATTCACTGGAGTTCGGAAGAGTGAGGGGGGATCTCATAGAAACCTATAAAATTCTAACAGGACTTGACAGGGTAGATGCAGTAAGGATGTTCCCAATGATGGGGGAGTCCAGAACCAGGGGTCATAGTCTAAAGATACAGGGTAAACCTTCAGGACTGAGATGAGGAGAAATTTCTTCACCCAGAGAGTGGTGAGCCTGTGGAATTCACTACCACAGAAAGCAGTTGAGGCCAAAACATTGTATGTTTTCAAGAAGGAGTTAGATATAGCTCTTGGGGTGAAAGGATATGGGGGGAAAGCGGGGGGAAAAGCGGGAACAGGTTACTGAGTTGGATGATCAGCCATGATCATAATGAATGGCGGAGGAGACTCGAAGGGCCGAATGGCCTACTCCTGCTCCTATTTTCTGTTTCTGTTCGTCCCATTGAGTCCCTTTTAGCTCTCTGTAGAGCAATCCAATTAGTTCCATTCCCCCACTCTATGCCCGTAGCCCTGTACATTTATTTCCCTCAAGTACCCATCCAATTTCCTTTTGAACTCATTTATTGCTTGTGCTGCCACCGCCCTTGTAGCAGCGAGTTCCAGGTCATTGCCACTCGCTGCGTAGAAAGTTCTTCCGCACGTACGCCCTGCATCTCTTGTCCGAAACTTTAAATCTGTGTCCCCTAGAATACGTACCATCAATTAATGCGAAATTTCTTTGTCTACCCTAATCAAACCTGTCATAATCTTGTACACCTCTGTCTGATCTCCCCTTAATCTCATTTGCTCCAAGGAGGACAGCCCCAACTTCTCCATCCTAACCTTGCAGCTAAAATCCCCCATCCCTGGAACCATTCTGGTAAACCTCTGCACCCTCTCAAGAACCCTCACAGACATCCTTCCTAAATTGTAGTGACCAGACTGAATGCAATATCCTAGTTGAGATCTAACCAGAGCTTTATCAAGGTTCAGCATAACCTCCCTGCTTTTGTACTCAATGCCTCTATTTATGAAGCCCAAGATTCCATATGCTTTACTAATCACTCTCTCAATATATGTCTTGCCACCTTCAAAGATCTATACACATAAGCCCCCAGGTCCTTCTGTTCCAGTACACTCTTTAGAACTGTGCCATATAGTTTATATTGCCCCTCCCTATCCCTTCTGCCAAAATGTAACATGTTACAGGAGAGGGATGTGGGTTGTTCCCATATGTTTTTGTTATGGACAGGTGGGTGATGGCATGACTGGTTTTTACACTTCACAGGGTGAACAGCTGGCCGTTGTGGTCAATATAGGTACCAACTACACAGATGGAAAGAGGAATGAGGTCCTGCAGGCAGCTTTTCAGAAGCTAGGAAGGAGATTGGCAAGTAGGACCTCAAAGGTAGTAATCTACATATTACTCCCAGTGCCATGCACTAGTGAGTATGGAAATAAAAGGATAGAGCAGATGAATGAGTGGCTGGAGAGATGTAGATTCTTGGGACATTAGGATTATTTGTTGTAAGGGTTGGATGAAATAGGGTGGAGGAGGCCTGTATAGAACATGAACACCAGTATGGATCAGTTGACCCTCCAACAGTGCAGCATTCCAGCTTATTACTCACTCTGTTCAGTTCAGCTGTAACTCCTTCAATATTGTTCTGTTTGAGATGAGTTGAATGAGCACTGTTGAGGCAGTGAAGCCATGACTTTGGCTCCACTGATGATCCAATGGATTTATAGATTGAGAAATGGAGCCGCATCAAATAGTAAGATCCCAGGTTCACTTTGGAATTCCCAATCCCCAGCCCGATGGGCATAGTGATGTTCCAGTAACAGGCCTGGATCAGGGAGGTAATACCGGCCATGTTTGTCATGAATATTATCAAATGATCTCTGATGGAAGTAGGTGTCTGTAGCCATCAGGTGAAGACAAGGTCCTTCTCACCTCTGCTGCCACCCACAGAGATACCGCCTGCCACACATGAACAATCACCACTTGGGCACAGCACCCAGACAGGGTCTTGCAGCCAGCACTCATGGAACTGCACTTTAGCAATGGGTCTACTCGTCTAGGAGAGGGTCTCCTGGACGTTTCCTGGTCTGTGTGCCTCAGTACCACACCATACAATGTTCTGGAAACCTTCTTCACTGAACCTGGAAATGCAAATGCAAATGCAAACCAACCTTCATAAATCATTGAAGTTTGTGTGGAATTGTACTGAAGAATCTTGCAGACTGAATTTAATAAATCAGTCCTGTCCAGCTCAATCTTCACTTCGATCTTAACACATTATTAATGATTAAAGTTAATTCAAGAGCTAAATTAACAACTAGTTTACTGAAGACTTTTAAATAAATAAACAACTAACTGGTTTTATAATTTATTGGCTGCATGTAATAAATAATCAAATGGCCAGGATAAATAAATTATATTTCTAATGCATTCCAGTAATTAAATAAATTACTGACAGAGATTAATAAATGAATAATTTACAGATTGGCTGATTAAATGGGGCATCTGACAAGAGGTTTAATTGGATGAATTGATAAATAGGGTTTGTGGCAGTCAGTTATTTCCATCTCCGCAGTCCAATGTGATAAATTACTTCCAGTAGGTAAAGTGGAGAGTTCGTCTTTTCTCAGCAGCATCTCTCACCTCTGAACCTTTGATTTAGGAGGTTGTGTCTTTCAAATCCCAGTCCTGAGAGTGAGCATGTAATCCACGCCAACACCCAGTGCAGTACCGAGGGAGCACTGCACTGTCCGAGGTGCTGTCATTTGAATGAGATATTAATCCGAGGTCCCACCTGCTCCTGGCCAATATTTAACCCTCAACACACTGAAAAAAAAACATTCTCTGGTCATTATCTCATTGCAGTTAGTGGGATCTTGCTGTGTGCAAATTGGCTGGCGTGTTTCAATAATGACTGCAGTGAGGATGCGCTGAGGTTGGGACAGATTGTATATAAATTGCGAGTCTTTCTTTATTTGAACAGAACCAGTGCATTTATATAATGTCTTTGATGTAGAAAAACATCCCAAGCTGCTTCATAGGAGCAGCTATCACTCAGAATTTGACACCAACCCACATAAAGAGATATTAGGAGAAGTGACCAAATGCTTGGTCAAAGAGGTAGATTTTAAGGAACAGCTTAAAAGGGGAGAGCGAGGTAGAGAGACAGGGAGGTTTAGGAAGGGAATTCCAGAGCTTAGGGCCTAGGCAGCTGAAGGCACGGCCACCAATGGTGGAGCGATTATAATCGGGGATGTGGAAAAGGTCAGAATTAGATGAGTGCAGATATCTCAGAGGGTTATAGGGCTGGAGGAGATTACAGAGATAGGGAGTGGCAAGGCCATGGAGGGATTTGAAAACTATGGATGGAATCTTCTCATCTTAAACCTGCTGGAACGACAGGACCATTTTCGGATCGGGAACCTGAATCTTTGATTTGGGTGTCCGCCCGTTGCTCTTTCCCAGAGCAAACTAATTATCATTCCCGCCTCTGGACTTCCTAAACAAACAGGGAACGCAGGCGAGATGACAAGTCTATCCATTCTATCGAAGGAAGGATTTCTAGGTAAAGGGACCACAACATGGATTACAAGGATTTTAGAAGCTGCAGCAACCACAGCAATGGAGAGGAGACCTTGGAAGGCTGCTCCCTGCATCTCTCACTCCTACCTGGAGGTCCCATTGTGGGATCTGAGGGGCTGCAGTAAGCTGAACTCTCCCAAGGACAGGAGGAAAAGGACATCCTCTCCAACCAAGCAGATGTGGATGGAAGTGGCCAAGGAAGTTGGCAGCAGGAGTGTGGTCCCTCCAACCTGGAGACAGTGCACCAAGAGGATCCAGGACCTCATGAGGGTGGGAAAGGTGAGTGGCATAACACTTCCAGGTACCAAGTCTACACTCTGACTTGCCCAGCATTCTCCTGCACAGCAGTCCTCAGAACAACACAACTTGCAGCTCCACTCATTCCTCTCTCTGCAGGCTCCTCACATCTCCATCTGAGCAGCCAACACTCATGCTCATCCTCAGCCTATTGCCCTCTCTCACCCATGCCTCACAGTCACTCGGCACAAGTGGTGTCCTTCCCTCCTCTGCAGACAAGCCATTCAAAACACTCTGTTCTCTCTCCTCGCAGGAAAAGGGAGCACACATCTTTGTAATGTTGGCAGGGTTGGAGGGCTGGGGGCTGGTGGCCTTCCAATGACAGGCACCTTATTGGTCATTGGCAATGGAAAGGAGGGTCTTGTTCCAGGAGGCTGCTGACATCAGGAGTGACCTGCCATGAGAGCCTAAGCCTCCTGAGGCACTGGTACTCAGACATGTTGGGAGAGCAGACCCTCCGCCTCTAGTACCTGTGTTGGGGATCTCACCTCCTTCCAGCTAGATCATGGTGCCCATCCCCTCTGCCCTTTGGACGGGTATACTGCTGAGAAGAAGGCAACTGCTTCTGGTGCTGGTAGTGATGTTGCTTCTGCTCTTGCCCCTCAGCAGAGGTGGAGCTTCGTAAGCTGTTCCCATACCATGGTAAGGGCTGGCGACAGGGAAGTGCAGCTGATGATGAGTGAAGTGTTCGGCAGGTGAAGGGCCTCCAGTGATAGCACTGTCTGAGAGAAGATGTGCTTTGAACAGCAGCCTCTCAATGGCCATGTCTGAAGCTCTTCAGTGTAATTGATCAGAGCTTTCACAGCTGGTCAGTTTCACTGCAGAAGCTCTTCCTGCTGTGCAATCACCTCAGTGACCCTGGTGAGTCGCTAACAGGTTGGGAAACAGCTGTCCTGTCTGGGAAATCCAGGATTCCGAGTTAAAACAGGTCTTAATTGTCTTCTTGACAACCTCCACCCACTTCCTAACTACTTACCCAACAGCTCCATGAGGGTTCACCTTGCCTTCAATTCCGCCCCAGGGAAAGCCAGAAGAGGACGAGATGATGTTGGGATCCTGACCCGATGTCAGTTTCCGGCATTTTCCCACCCCGCACACACCGGAACCCGCCTGCAGTGGGCTGGGAAAATCCCGCCCAAGGCCGAAAATTTTAAAATCATAGCGTTGTTGGACCAGGAGCCAATGTAAATCAGTGAGTACAGGAGTGATGGGTGAATGGGACTTGGTGAGAGTTAGGACATGGCAGACACTTTATCTGCCTAACACCATCAACATGTTGCACATGACTGTGTCCTGTTGAGAGGACAGTAAGTGGCTCACCGAACTGTAACAGTCTGATCAAATCACCAGCAGCTTCCATGATTGGGGATAGAGCTGGTGTCCAGCTGGTGTCCAGTGGTCAAACTGCTTCAAGTGCACCAGTGGGCACCATGTGATCTCGTTCTAGGGCCACCCGGGCCCGGTCAGGATCTGGGAGAGGGGAAAGCTGCTGAGGTGACCCACCTCCCCACGGATTCTGCACCTCTGGATGGATGTTTTAGCCAGGCCCAGGAGCAGACCTCTCGTCCCAGATCCCCAACCCCACCCAAAACATCGGGTGACTGAGATGAAGATCGTGAGACTGAAATAAAGTGAACAATGGAGAAACCTGGTCAGATGATGGAAGCGAGGCTCCAGTCTCTGGCACTCTGTATAGATATGGACCCCCTCTCACCCAGGACACACGACAGTCAGGCAGCAGCTTTTGAAGTAGTTTAGAAAGGTGTTGAAGCTACTGCACCATGCGGCATGCTTCACCGCAGGTCATCAGTGGGGCTGGGATGAAACCCCGAATACTGCGCTTTCCAATGGAAACTCATCTCTCCAGAAGGGCAACGAGGATGAGGATGCAGAGAGCAACCTGTAGGAAATTCCATTGCACAGAACAAAACGGCATGGGAGGAACTCGCAAGAGCTGGCTCATGTTGTGAGCAGGAAGTTCCTGAGTGGTGGGAGGGGTTATGGATGTGGGCAGCACAGTGGAGCAGTGGTTAGCACCGCAGCCTCACAGCTCCAGGGACCCGGGTTCGATTCTGGGTACTGCCTGTGCGGAGTTTGCAAGTTCTCCCTGTGTCTGCGTGGGTTTCCTCCGGGTGCTCCGGTTTCCTCCCACATGCCAAAGACTTGCAGGTTGATAGGTTAATTGGCCATTATAAATTGCCCCTAGTATAGGTAGGTGGTAGGGAAATATATAGGGACAGGTGGGGATGTGATAGGAATATGGGATTAGTGTAGGATTAGTATAAATGGGTGGTTGATGGTCGGCACAGACTCGGTGGGCCGAAGGGCCTGTTTCAGTGCTGTATCTCTAAACTAAACTAAACTCTGTCCAAATGAGGGTGAGATCAGATGGAATTGCTCTAGCTGTCTGACCCTCCTCAATGATGCCCAACAGGTTCTCAGCATGAGGAATAGGATTTGAACAATTTGAGGAACTGAAACAACAGCACTGGCCAAGCCAGGGCCATGCTAGTTAATATTTACAGGTGTCCTTGCTATTACATAAGGGTCCTCGTAAAGCAGTACATTAGAAAAGGTCCCTCAAACCAATGACAGTACTGAAATTAAACATTCTCTGAACTATACTGGCCCTATGGTACTTGGTCCCGATTTGGCCTGTTAGTCCCCTCTTCTCGTGAAACTGCTGACCCTTAGCAGAGAGACCCTTGCCCCAATAAAAATCCTCTCCGGAGCTGCGGGCTCAGGCTAAACTAGATATCATATAGCCTCAGTATCGTGTTCAACCTCCAGCTGAACTTCAAGGGCCATTGCATTCCCATCACTAACAGGTCTGTGACCAAAATGATGTCTTTGTGTCGAGATATTGGTTTGATGGTTGGTTCTTTAAAACCCCTCTGTTATACTGAGGGACTTTAACAGTCAACCAAGCTCGCGTCTGGCATGAGTATCATCTTAATAAAGTTCTGTTTTTAATAAATCTCCCTGCTAACAGGCTTGACAGGAAGTCCTACCCAAAATAACCAACATACACAGGCTTCTGTTTGTGTTTGAATGCTCTCAGAATTCCGTATTCCAGGAACTCGGAGGGAGAACGAGGAGCATTTCTGGCAAAAGGGCAGTTAGAAACCCCCAGGAAAGTGATAGGAATAAAGCTCAGGCTGTTTAAAAATCTCAGAAGAGGCAGCCTGATATTTCTCAGAGACAAGAGAAATGATAGTTAAAATCCATTTAAAGATAAAGAAAGAATTTGCATTGATATAGTGCCCTTCCTGACCACTGGACATCGCAAAGTTTTTACAGACAATTGTGTTGGAATCCGTGGTTGCAAAGCTTGTTTTTTTTTAGACCCTGTGAGGGAAACTAAAATTGAAAAGAAACTAGGGGCTGAATTATATATTCCCGCTGCCAAAATTGGCAGTGGGCGGAAACAATGGCCGCCTACAGATCGCGGAGCCGCCGCGATCCTAAGCACAGCGGCTCATTAGCAACTTGCATTTATTTAGCACCTTTACCATAAACAAAATTTGACACTGAGCCACATGCGATGTTAGGGCAGGTGACCAAAAAACTTGGTCAGAGAGTTAACTTTTAAGGATATGCCGTGAACAGCATCAGCTAAACAAGTCAGCAGGTGCTTGCGCCATATTTTAAATGGCAGCCAACTCGGCATTCATTCAAAATCTCATTTAAAACATCGCTACAGGAGCTGACCAGACAGCACGGAATTTGTTCAGCCGCATCTGGAAACCAAGACCCCTGGAAGGCACAGAAGATGGCAGAGGGGTGCTCCAGGGTGGCCCCATGCTTCAGTGATGCCTCCCAGCTCACTCTCCTCCAGGCTGTGCGGGCAAGGCAGGAGGTCCTTTCCCCCAGCAGTGGTAAGAAGAGGCCCACCCGCCTGACCAAGCAAGCCTGGACAGAGATTGCAGAGGAGGTTAGTAACCGTGGGGCCATCCGCCGGGACTGGGTCCAGTGCAGCAAGAGGGTGAACAACACTCGGTGCGGAGGGGCGTGGGCCGGGAGGGGGATCTCCTCATCGCTCTGCTTCTGGGCCTGGCCAAGGTGGCAATTCACAGGTCCAGGCTGCGGGCCGTCGGGGGTTCCATCCTCCCTGATTGCCTGCCCCTCGTCCGCGGTTACGTTCGCACCTGGAGAGGGAGCATACGGTGTCCGCCAATACGCTTGAGGCCTTCCGCAACCGGTGGGCACCGCAGGAGTGCATCATCGATGCCGAGAATGGCATTTTAATTTGAGTTTTTTGTTTATTTATCTGTTTTTATAAAGTTATTTTAAAATAAAGGGGGCCTGAGGAATAAAGGCCCCCTCGACATAAAAGATATAAAAGGGGCCTGGGGTATAAAGGCCACCTTATAAAAAAGGAAAAAAAAAAGAGGGTGAACGATCTCTTGCGCTCGGCAAAGGTAAGTGATACTTTGTTACATGGCTCCGCTTGACCATGGGTGCCACAGCCACGCCAAAGACAGGGAGGTCAGGCAGGGAGGAATGGCTGCATGTATGAAAGACCTCACCCTGCTCAGAGCATGACACCTACACAACAGGCTGAGGCAATAGTACAAACCGAGCTTCCCCCAGCTTTGGGTCCAGCACCCCTGTTGTGAACTGTGTCGTGTTGTTGTTTGGCAATGCTCAATATCTGCTTCCTGACTCCTCCAGGTTAAGAGGATCCTCAATATGCATAAGGTTTAGTTTTAGTTCAGAGATACAGCACTGAAACAGGCCCTTCGGCCCACTGAGTCTGTGCCGGCCATTAACCACCCATTTATATTAATCCTACACTAATCCCATATTCCTACCACATCCTCACCTGTCCCTATATTCCCCTACCACCTACCTATACTAGTGACAATTTATAATGGCCAATTTACCTATCAACCTGCAAGTCTTTTGGCTGTGGGAGGAAACCGGAGCACCCGGAGGAAACCCACACAGACACAGGGAGAACTTGCAAACTCCACACAGGCAGTACCCAGAATTGAACCCGGGTCCCTGGAGCTGTGAGGCTGCGGTGCTAACCACTGCGCCGCTGTACCGTATCCAGGACTGGTGGAGGGGAGCCAGACAGCAACCGCTAACTTAGGCCAAGGAGGAGGCCCTGGAACTAACAGCCATCCATGTAAAATGTGCCGCTGTGGAAGTGGACCTCGAGGGCTGGGGTGAACAGACAGACATTTAATATACACAATGATTACTGTGAAAATCTTATTGTTTGAGACAGTGCTGTCATAATTTCTACATGATCACCATAAAGATTGACAGTGTGCTCTTCACATTGTATCTTGCAGGTCAACGCTCCGGATCCAACCTGCCAGCCCAGGACTCCTCCCACACCTCTGGGGAAGAGACAACCTCAGAGGACGCAGTGTCCCATGACACTCCTGCACCTTCCACCAGTGCAGATACAGTTACCTTGGTGGGAATCACATCGGCCTTAGATTCTGGGACACAAGCTGGTGAGAGCACTGCACACACGCCCGAGCAGCTGGCTGAGGCTGAGACAGCCGAGGCTGCTGACAGTCAGAGGGCTGTCGGTGTCCAGGCCCACACTGAGCCCCAGGCTGATGAT
The DNA here is from genome assembly GCF_036365525.1 of Heterodontus francisci. NCBI lineage: Eukaryota > Metazoa > Chordata > Chondrichthyes > Heterodontiformes > Heterodontidae > Heterodontus > Heterodontus francisci. Next base: position 51,302,803 of record NC_090406.1, on the reverse strand, counting down.
GACCCTCTGTTATCAACAGCACAGGGCATGCTGGAGCTGCAACAACAATCATGGCAACATCTGGCGGAGATGCCACAGACTGTTCAGAGCCTTGAGCAGACCATGGGGGAGTCCATCCAGGCCATGACAGCTGCCATGTCCCAGTCATTTGAGCGCATGGCTTCATCCATGGAGAGGACGGCGGCCCTCTTGGAGAGCCAGATTCCGATGCTCTGCACTGGCCTGTAAACCCTCGCCGCAGCACGAGACCCATGCAGCAGTGGCTAGGCGAGAGAGGACCAGGGGCATGGAGACTGTCCCTGCCCTGGTCCTTCCTGGGAGAATAGCGAGGTTCATACAAGCCCTGAGATTGAGGAAGCGAGCCTGCGTGTCATATCTGGGGTCTCGCCTCAGCGTGATTCCAATGTGGACGCCGATCCCTCCTCCCCTCCACCGGTGAGTCCAGCTCCAGCAGCCACGACATCTGAGGAGAGTCCTGCACTGATGCAGGAGGTCCTCAGGCAGTCAGGGCCCTCCAGGTCTCATGTGCACAGAGGATGACCGCCGAAGTTATCCACAGCCAAAGGGCACTCTCATCAGCAGCCTTCCTCCAGTCAGGCTGCTAGTGCAGAAGTGGCACTGTGAACGAGCACCCGCAAACGTTTCAACAAGACACCGTGACACAAATGGGTGACACAGCAATGTACCATTTTTTTTCACTAAATGTTCTTCACTAACATCCGTGTTGTTTTTACTGTGAATGACGTGTAGCAGCAGGCACCGCTCGTGTCTCCCCCCCATTACATCATTGACCTGACAGAACTGCCAATGTATGGAATAACATCATTGCCAGGCCAGTATCACTCATGTGCGTCTCCACGGATGCAGTAACATGGTCAATGACTCAGTCTGCTGCTGCCAGTAATAGTGGAGACAAAGATGTTACAGATGTACGACAGGTGAACGAGGGTGATAAGTGGTGTGTAGAGCACATGGTGCACTTCAGGGTCTGGAGAGGCATTGACCAATAAGACATTGTTGTGCTCACTGCTCTGCTCTGCATACGCTGCCTGGATGCTCTCTGTCCTCCCAAGCGCATTTCCTGTTGCAAGCCCTCTACATCCTCATTGTCCTAAGATGATTCTGCTGACGTCTTTCCTCATCCCGTAAGGCCTTCCCCCACAATTGAGTGCGTAGTTGTGCAGAGCACAGCAAACAGCAACGATACGAGCAACCCTTTCTGGTGTGTACTGCAGGGCACCATCCGATCTATCCAGGCAGCGGAAGTGCATCTTCAGCATGCCGATCGACTGCTCAATGGTGGCTCCTGTAGCTCCGTGGCTGGCATTGTATCTCTCCTCTGCACCACTGGTGATGTTTCTCACCGGCATCAGCAAGGGGTAGCCCTTGTCTCCAAGAATCCACCCCTTGATTGGAGCCAGTGCAGAGAACAGCAATGGCAGCTGGGACTGACGCAGGATGTTGGCATCAGGGCAGCTGCTTGGAAAGTGGGCACAGATTCGCATAAAGCACTTCCGATGATCACATACCAGCTGCACATTGAGCGGGTGGAAGCCATTCCGGTTAAGGTATGCTGCTGGTCACCCGGCGGGAGCCTTGTTGGCCATAGGGGTACAGTCTATGACCCCTTGCACCTGTGGGAATCCCGCAATGGAGCCAAATCCGATGGCCCTCTGGGCTGGGCTCTCAGGGTCCGTCGTGAAGAGGACATAATCACCGGCCCTCTGGTACAGGGCATCGGTGACCTCCCTGATGCAGTGGTGCACTGCTGACTGTGTGACCCCACAGAGGTCTCCGGTGGGTCCCTGAAATGATGCTGAGGCTAGAAGTTAAGAGCCGCTGTCACTTTGAGAGCCACAGGCATAGGATGTCCACCACAGACCATTGTCCGCAGGTCATCATTCAGCAGTGCACAGAGATGTATCTCCGCCTCTCTCAACAGCCACAGTCGCCTCTGACACTAGTGTTCAGACATCTGCAGGTAGATCTTGCGGGGCCTGTAGATGCGCAGCATTCTGTAGTGCCAAGTTCGCCTTGGGGGCTGCTGCTGCTCATGACCGGGGGCCTCCACGTGGGCTGCACCCGCCTCTTGGTTCTGCCTCCGGTGGATATGTCTCCTTAGGGAGCATGGATGGACTATCCCCATCTCAATGTTGCAGTTAAACTCAGTTCCTTCAGTACTTCAAAGGCACCTAACGGCAAAGAATGATGTTGATTGGTACGTCAGGTATGTTCATGCATCAATTACATGGTGTGGCCTAGCATTGCCCATCTTATCTTTTTTCTTAGAGATACAGCACTAAAACAGGCTCTTCAGCCCACCGAGTCTGTGCCGACCAACAACCACCCATTTATACTAACCCTGCAATAATCCCATATTCCCTATCACCTACCTATACTAGGGGCAATTTACAACGGCCAATTTACCTATCAACCTGCAAGTCTTTGGCTGTGGGAGGAAATCGGAGCACCCGGCAAAAACCCACACGGTCACAGGGAGAACTTGCAAACTCCGCACAGACAGTACCCAGAATTGAACCCGGGTCCCTAACCACTGCGCCACTGTGCCGCCCCATAAGAGTGGGGCAGCATAGCACAGTCAGATTGTTGCAGTTGCCTGGATTGACCCAGCAGCGACATTACCTTTAACCACACCATTTGTGGCAACACCCCACACAAAGGGTTCCTGGACTGTCATTGTTCCTTCACTCCCCAAACATTCACGGGTGCAGAAGTGCCCCCTTTATGGAGGGAGGGTTCGCGGTGACCCTCCGACAGTGCAGCGCTCCCTCAGCACTGACCCTCCGAAGCCCACATCCCAGGAACGAATAACAAAAAACAATGTTAAACTTTAACAAGGTCTGGTGTAATGGTCTGCCACTATCAAAGACTGAGATGAGATGTTGTGGAGGCACAAGGTATTCCTATTCTGAAATGCAATTATTCTTTAGGTCTTGCTGTTCATTGACTCACGTTCATTACTAAAACTTAACCTAGGCCTCAAGGCAAGACTGAGACAAAGGCATGGGGAGTTGAGACTGAGAGTCTAAGAAAAAACCCAAAAACCATACTTCCACAGCAGACACATTGCCGTCTCCAGTAGGACACATTGATGGATGGTTTACAGCTGACAGGTTTTCAACAGGGTGGAGATTGTATAAAATGAAGTGAGAGAGGTCAATGAAGAGGTCATTGGAGAAGTTGACTTGAGACCACTAAAGTTTGGATAAGGGGGTCAGTGATGGTGAGTGAGGTAAGATCAGAGCTGCCTGATGTTGCAGTGGGTTTAGCATACGGGGCATTGAAACTCAGCTTGTGGTTGGGCAGAGCACTGAAGTTGTTCAGCTTTAGCCAGTAACCAGAGACAGAAAATGTTGTAAACACTCAGCAGCTCAGGCAGTGTCTGTGGAGAGAGAAACAGAGTTAACATTTCATCAGAACTGGAGGAGTTAGAGATGTATCAGGTTTTAAGCAAGTACAGAGGCAGGGACAGGAGGAGGGGCGGAAAGAACAAAAGGGAGGTCTGTGATAGGGTGGAAGGCAGGAGAGATGAAATGACAAAAGGGATAATGATGCAAGGCCAGAATGGGGGGTGGTAATGGGTCAAGTTAAGAAACAAAAGATAGGTCAAGAAAAGGTGTAAATGGCAACAGCAGAATCATTACCAAGAGCTGCTGTCTGAAAAAATGGGGGCAGAGGCTATGATCTGAAATTGTCGAGCTCAGTGTTGAGTCCAGCAGGCTGTAAAGTCATAGAATCATAGAGTTATACAGCACAGAAACAGGCCCTTCGGCCCATCATTTCCATGCCGGCCATCAAGCACTCTTCTAATCCCATTTTCCAGCACTTGGCCCATAGCCTAGTATGCTATGGCATTTCAAGCACTCATCTAGATACTTCTTAAATGTTGTGATGGTTCCTACCTCTACCACCTCTTCAGGCAGTGCGTTCCAGATTCCAACCACCCTCTGGGTGAAAAAGGTTTTCCTCAAATCCCCTCTAAACCTTCTGCCACCTTAAATTTATGCCCCCTGGTTATCGACACCTCCACTAAGGGAAAACGTTTCTTCCTATCTACCCTATCTATGCCCCTCATAATTTTGTATACCTCAATCAGGTCTCCCCTCAGCCTTCTCTGCTCTAGGAAAACAACCCTAGCCTATCCAGTCTCTCTTCATAGCTGAAATGTTCCAGCCCAGGCAACATCCTGGTGAATCTCCTCTGCACCCTCTCCAGTGCAATCACATCCTTCCTATAGTGTGGTGACCAGAACTGTACACAGTACTCCAGCTGTGGCCTAACTCGCGTTTTATACAGCTCCATCATAACCTCCCTGCTCTTAAATTCTATGCCTCGGCTAATAAAGGCAAGTATCCCATATGCCTTCCTAACCACCTTATCTACCTGTGCTGCTGCCTTCAGTGATCTATGGACAAGTACACCAAGGTCCCTCTGACCCTTTGTATTTCCTAGGGTCCTACCACCCATTGTACATTCCCTTGCCTTATTAGTCCTCCAAAAATGCATCACCTCACACTTCCCAGGATTAAATTCCATTTGCCACTGCTCCGCCCAACTGCAAACTTACTGATCATACCTCCTATATTCACGTCTAAATCATTAATGTACACTACAAACAGCAAGGGTCCCAGCACCGATCCCTGTGGCACATCACTGGTCACAGGTTTCCACTCACAAAAACAACCCTCGACCATCACCCTCTGCCTCCTGCCACTAAGCTAATTTGGATCCAATTTGCCAAATTGCTCTGGTTCCCATGGGCTCTTACCTTCTTCAGGTCCCGCATGGGAGATTGGTTATCAAAAGCCTTACTGAAGTCCATGCAGACTACATCAATTGCTTTACCCTCATCTACACATCTAGTCACTGCCTCAAAAAATTCAATCAAGTTTGTTAGACATGATCTCCCCCTGACAAAGCCATGCTGACTATCCTTGATTATTTCCTGCCTCTCCACTGATGTTAGACTCACTGGCCTGTAATTACCTGGTTTATCCCTGCTACCCTTCTTGAATAATGGTATCACATTCACTGTCCTCCAATCGTCTGGCACCTCTCCTGAGGCCACAGAGGGTTTGAAAATTTGTCTCAAAGCCCCTGCAATCTCCTCCCTTGTCTCATATAACAGCCTATGATACATCTCATCTGGGCCTGGGGATTTATCCATTTTTAAGCCCGCTGAAGCCACCAATACCTTCTCCCTTTCAATGCTAATTTGTTTGAGTGGATCACAATCCCCGTCCCTTATCTCTACACCAACATCGTCCTTCTCCATAGTGAACACAGATGAAAAGTAATCATTTAAAACCTCACCTACGTCCTCCGGCTCCACACACAGATTGGCACTTTGGTCCCTAATGGGCACTACTCTTTTTCTGGTAAAGTGCCTAATCAAAAGACAGGGAGCTGTTCCTCAAACTTACTTCATTGAAAATAGTGTACCAGGATAGAAAAGTCAACTGGGAATGGGTGGAGAATTAAAATGACCTGAAACCAGACGCCCGGGGTCATGCTTGCTGTCTGAGCAGAAGTGTTCCACAAAGCAGCCAGTCTGCGTTTGGTCTCCCCAGTGTAGAGGAGATCACATTGTGAGCAATGAATACAGTATACTACATTGAAAGAAGTACAAGTAAATCACTGTTTCACCTGGAAGGTGTGTTTGGGGCCATGGACGGTGAGAAGGGAAGAGGTTAAAGGGCAGGTGTTGCATCACCTGTGATTGCATGGAAAGGTGACATGGGAAGAGGAGTGAATGTTGGGAGTGATTGAGAAATGGACCAGGGTGTCACAAAGGAAATGATCCCTTCGGAATGCTGAAAGAGGAGGGGAAGATGTATCTGCAGGTGGCATCACACTGGAGGTGGCAGAAATAGCGGAGGATGATCCTTTGAATACGAAGGCTGGTGGGGTGGAAAGTGAGGACAAGGGGAACCCTGTCACAATTCTGGGAGGGTGAGGGCAGAGGTGCAGGAAATGGAACAGACATGGATGAAGGCCCTGTCAACCACAGTGGGGGGGATCCTCGGTTGAGGGGAAAGGAAGACATATCGGAAGTGCGGTTATGGAAAGTTGCATTGTCCAAATAAATGCAACGGAAAAACTGGGAGAATGGAACTGAGTCGTTACAGGAAGCAGGGTGTGAGGAGGTGTAGTCGAGGTGTCTATGGGAGTCAATGGGCTTATGTGAATATTGGTTGACAGCCTATGCTCAGATCTCAGAAATGAAGGCAGGAAAGTGAGGAAAGGAAGAGACAGAGATGAACCATATAAAAGTGAGAGAAGGGTGGAAATTGGAAGTTTCTGAAATGTTCCAGTTTGGGGCAATAGCAGGAAACAGCACCAATACAGGGAGGGGGCCTGAGTGGGACCAGAAACGCATCACAACAAGAGGCAACATGAGGAAAAACATTCTTACACAGCGAGTGGTTAGGGTCTGGAATCACTGCCTGAGTGTGGTGGAGGCAGATTCAATGGAGGCTTTCAAAGGGAATTGGATAATAAGCTGAAGAGAAGGAAATTGCAGGGCTACGGGGGAAAAGGCAGGGGAGTGGGATTAGCTGAGTTGCTCTTATATGGCTTGGACATGACGGGCTGAATGGCCTCCTTCTTTGCTGTAACCATTCTACAATTCTATGGTATCCCACAAAAAGGTAAGCATAGCTGGGACCCATACAGATTGCCACACAAACACCTTTTAATTGGAAGAAGTGAGTTGAGTTAAAGGAGACAAAAGATGGGTCTAGGGAAGCAGAACAACAGAGGTGGAGGGAAGCCTGGAAAATTAGAAGGCTCCCATGGCCCGGAAAGGTGGTGGGGAAAGGGGCTACACCCCAGGGATGCGGACCACCTCATTGGGCTTGTACTGAGAGGGGATTTCCTATCCACGCCTCCCCCACCCTCACCAGCACGCACCTCCCCCGCCCTCACCAGCCTGCACCTCCCCCACCCTCACCAGCACGCACCTCCCCCGCCCTCACCAGCCTGCACCTCCCCGCCCTCACCAGCCTGCACCTCCCCCGCCCTCACCAGCACGCACCTCCCCCGCCCTCACCAGCCTGCACCTCCCCCGCCCTCACCAGCATGCACCTCCCCCGCCCTCACCTGCCTGCACCTCCCCGCCCTCACCAGCCTGCACCTCCCCCGCCCTCACCAGCACGCACCTCCCCCGCCCTCACCAGCCTGCACCTCCCCTGCCCTCACCAGCACGCACCTCCCCCGCCCTCACCTGCCTGCAACTTCCCCGCCCTCACCAGCCCACACCTCCCCTGCCCTCACCAGCACGCACCTCCCCCCCACCCCCCGCCCACAACTCCCCCGCCCCCAGTGGCTCTGGTTCAGCCTGACTCCATCACCATCACCTCCTTCCTGAGAGAGAAATGTTAAGATCTAAAGTTGTTCATGTCAATGTTAAGGGCAGCAGACTGTAAAGAGTGGGATGATGTATTGACATGGGGGCGTGACCAGAAGCTCAGGCTCACACTTGCAGACTGAATGGAGGAGTTCCTCAAAGCGATCATCCAATTTGCCCAGCTGAAAAACACTGATTGCCCAAAGCTAGATGGCCTGATCAGTGTGCGATTATTCTTCCCTTGGTGAAGCTGCCCTGGCAGTGGGGCAGCTCCTGGCCTCACCTCTCACCTTCAATCTCTTTCCCCTCTCGCCTTGCCCTATCTTTGTGAATTCTCCCCAGCACTGACGGGCTGCTGGACACTGACCCCTCCTGGCCTGACAGAGCACTGCAAGAGCAGAGCAAAGTCCCTCATTGAGCAGAAATGTCAGTCCAGCACATTCAACAGGAAAGCTGCAGCGGCTAATCCTTCATTTCTAGATATTGGAGTTAAATCATCGTCCACTCCAATCCAGTGTGAATGATTTCTGCAAATTTCAGTGGATGGAGGGATTGGATAATGAGGAGTATTTTATAAATTTGGGTGTGTTCTCACTGGGAACAGAGAAGTCTGAGGGACAATTGGATTATTGTTTTTGGGATTCTAAAGGGATTAGATAATGTTAACCATGACAAACCATTTCACCTTGTCCAGAAAAGTAGAACCAGAGGGCACGGCCTGCACTTGAAAGGGGAAAAATTTAAGATTAATCTGTGAAAACAGTATTTCAGTGAGCGCGTTATCAATGTGTAGAACAGGCTCCCAGGGAGACAGAGGAAGCAGTTGGTATTCATTCATTCAAATTAGATGGATTTCTTTCAGAAAATAATCTTTTGGATGCAGTACATGAGTAATCGGAGACACAATGTGTGGTGAGTGTAACGTGCTTTGAGAAGGAGCAGATAACTCTAGAGCTATATATACCACTGGGGCAAAAGGGAGACGGAACGAGAGAGAGAGAGAGAGAGAGAGACGGAGTGAGAGAGAGAGAGAGAGAGAGAGAGACGGAGCGAGAGAGAGAGAGAGAGAGAGACGGAACGAGAGAGAGAGAGACGGAGCGAGAGAGAGAGAGAGAGAGAGATGGAGCGAGAGAGAGAGAGAGAGAGACGGAGCGAGAGAGAGAGAGAGAGAGAGAGATGGAGCGTGTGAGAGAGAGAGAGAGAGACGGAACGAGAGAGAGAGAGAGAGAGACGGAACGAGAGAGAGAGAGGGAGCGAGAGAGAGAGAGACGGAGCGTGAGAGAGAGAGAGAGAGACGGAGCGAAGAGAGGAGAGAGAAAGAGAGAGACGAAGCGAGAGAGAGAGAGAGAGAGAGAGACGGAGCGAGAGAGAGAGAGAGAGATGGAACGAGAGAGAGAGAGAGAGAGACGGAGCGTGAGAGAGAGAGAGGCGGAGCGAGAGAGGTAGAGAGAGACGGAACGAGAGAGAGGAGAGAGAAAGAGAGAGACGAAGCGAAAGAGAGAGAGAGAGAGAGAGACGGAGCGAGAGAGAGAGAGAGAGATGGAGCGAGGGAGAGAGAGATGGAGCGAGGGAGAGATGGAGCGAGAGAGATGGAGAGACGGAGCGAGAGAGAGAGAGAGAGATGGAGAGAGAGAGATGGAGCGAGAGAGAGAGATGGAGCGAGAGAGAGAGAGAGGTGGAGCGAGAGAGAGAGAGATGGAGAGAGAGAGAGAGAGAGAAAGAGAGAGATAGAGAGAGATGGAGAGAGAGAGAGAGATGGAGTAAGATGGAGCGAGAGAGAAATGAAGCGAGAGAGAGAGAGATGGAGCGAGAGAGAGAGAGATGGAGCGAGAGAGCGAGAGAGAGCGATGGAGCGAGAGACAGAGAGATGGAGCGAGAGAGAGAGATGGAGCGAGTGAGAGAGAGATGGAGCGAGCGAGAGAGAGAGAGATGGAGCAAGCGAGAGAGAAATGGAGCGAGCGAGAGAGAGAGAGAGAGATGGAGAGAGAAAGAGATGGAGCGAGAGAGATGGAGCGAGAGAGAGATGGAGCGAGCGAGAGAGAGGGAGATGGAGCGAGCGAGAGAGAGATGGAGCGAGCGAGAGAGAGAGATGGAGCGAGCGAGAGAGAGGGAGATGGAGCGAGCGAGAGAGAGAGAGAGAGATGGAGAGAGAGAGAGATGGAGCGAGAGAGAGATGGAGCGAGCGAGAGAGAGGGAGATGGAGCGAGCGAGAGAGAGAGAGAGATGGAGCGAGCGAGAGAGAGATGGAGCGAGAGAGAGAGAGAGAGATGGAGCGAGCAAGAGAGAGATGGAGCGAACGAGAAAGAGATGGAGAGAGAGAGATGGAGAGATGGATCGAGAGAGAGAGAGAGATGGAGCGAGAGAGCGAGAGAGAGAGATGGAGCGAGAGAGATGGAGTGAGCGAGAGAGAGATGGAGCGAGCGAGAGAGAGAGAGATGGAGCAAGCGAGAGAGAAATGGAGCGAGCGAGAGAGAGAGAGAGAGATGGAGAGAGAGAGAGATGGAGCGAGAGAGAGATGGAGCGAGCGAGAGAGAGGGAGATGGAGCGAGCGAGAGAGAGAGAGAGAGATGGAGCAAGCGAGAGAGAAATGGAGCGAGCGGGAGAGAGAGATGGAGATGGAGCGAGAGAGATGGAGCGAGAGAGAGATGGAGCGAGCGAGAGAGAGGGAGATGGAGCGAGCGAGAGAGAGAGAGGGATGGAGAGAGAGAGAGATGGAGTGAGAGAGATGGAGCGAGAGAGAGATGGAACGAGCGAGAGAGAGGGAGATGGAGCGAGCGAGAGAGAGAGAGATGGAGCGAGCGAGAGAGAGATGGCGAGAGAGAGAGAGAGAGATGGAGCGAGCAAGAGAGAGATGGAGCGAACGAGAAAGAGATGGAGAGAGAGAGAGAGAGAGATGGAGCGAGAGAGAGAGAGAGATGGAGCGAGAGAGAGAGAGCGAGAGAGAGATGGAGTGAGAGAGTTGGAGCGAGAGATGGAGATGGAACAAAAAAGAAAGATGGTGTAAGAGAGAGACAAAGCAAGAGAACGAGAGATGGAGCGAGACAGAAATGGAAAGAGAGACAATAACAGGCAGCTATAATCATATTGAATGGTGGAGCAGGCTCGAACGTCTAAATGGTCTACTCCACAGAATTCAATCCCCGGAGCACCAGGAAAAGTTGAATCTCCCTGATCCAGTCACCACATCAATGGCCATGATACTAACTTCTATATTATGATAAACAGTTTTATTCTTTTAAACTAATCGTGCATTACAGGTGATGTTGCAAGCCCATCCCTAATTACCATAGAGAATGTGAGTCACCTTCTTGAACCACTACACTCCATTTGGCGTAGGTACACCCACAGTGCTGTTAGGAAGGGAGTTCCAGGATTTTGACCCAGCGACAGTGAAGGAACGGCGATATAGTTCCAATTCAGGATGGTGTGTGACTTGGAGGGGAACTTGCAGGTGGTGATTTGGAAGGTGCTGTCGAAGGAACCTTGAGAAGTTGTTGCGGTGCATCTTGTAGATGGTACACACTGCTGCCACTGTGCGTCGGTGGTGGAGGGAGTGAATGTTTGTAGATGGTGTGCCAATCAAGCGGGCTGCTTTGTCCTGGATGGTGTTGAGCTTCTTGAGTGTTGTTGGAGCTGCACCCATCCAGGCAAGTGGAGAGTATTCCATCACACTCCTGAATTGTGCCTTGTAGATGGTGCACTTTGGGGAGTCAGGTGGTGAGTTACTCCCACAGAATTCCCAGCCTCTGACATGCTCTTGTAGCCACAGTATTTATATTAATAGTCCAGTTACATTTCAGGTCAATGGTAACCCCCCAGAATGTTGATAATGGGGAATTCAGCAACGGTAATGTTGTTCAACATCAACAGGAGATGGTTAGATTCTCTCTTGTTGGAGATGGTCATTGCCTGGCACTTGTGTGGCACAAATGTTATTTGCAGCTTATCAGCCCAAGCCTGGATATTGTCCAGATCTTGCTGCATTTCTACTTGGACAGCTTCAGTACCTTATGAGTCATGAATGCTACTGAACATTGTCCAATCATCAGCGAACATCCCCACTTCTGACGTTATGATTGAAGGAAGGTCATTGATGAAGAAGCTGAAGATGGTTGGACCTATAACACTACCCTGAGAGACTCCTGCAGTGATGTCCTGGAGCTGAGATGATTGACCTCCAACAACCATAACCATCTTCCTTTGTGCTAGGTATGACCCCAGCCAGCGGAGGGTTTTCCCCCAATTCCCATTGACTCCAGTTTGGCTAGGGTTCCTTGATGCCATACTCGGTCAAATGCTGCCTTGATATCAAGGGCAGTCACTCTTACCTCACCTCTGGAGTTCAGCTCTTGTCCATGTTTGGACCAAGGCTGTAATGAGGTCAGGAGCTGAGTGGCCCTGGCGGAACCCAAACTGAGCATCACTGAGCAGGTTATTACTAAGTAAGTGCCGCTTGATAGCACTGTCGACGGCACCTTCCATCACTTTACTGATGATTGAGAGTAGACTGATGGGGTGGTAATTGACCGGGTTGGACTTGTCCTGCTTTTTGTGTACAGGACATACCTGGGCAATTTTCTATGTTGCCGGGTAGATGCCAGTGTTGTAGCTGTACTGGAACAGCTTGGCTAGGGGCGCGGCAAGTTCTGGAGCATAAATCTTCAGTACTATTGCTGGGATGTTGTCAGGACCCATATCCTTTGCAGTATCCAGTGCCTTCAGCCGTTTCTTGATATCACGCGGAGTGAATCGAATTGACTGAAGACTGGCATCTGTGATGTTGACGACATCAGGAGGAGGCTGACCTGGATCATCCACTCAGCACTTCTGGCTGAAGATAGTCTATAAGCTGGTTATAAAACAGTGAAACCTCGGACTCGCTATGAACAGTGACCCAGGATGTCAGCTGGTAAATGCGCAGCTAATTTGAATCTGTCACACTTTGCTCGATAAAAAGTGTCCAGAAAAAGCGATTGAAGGCAGACAATTCCCACTGGGATTTCTGAGTTTGGAAAGGAGGCAGAGATTTAAAATCAATCAATGGAAAAACAACTACTCTCTGATTGACCTCAACATCTGTCCATTAACAGAAAGCTGATCTTACTTCTGTAAAGGGACAGGCCAGTTATACACAGCTCCACGCATCACTAATACAGACTATCTGACTATTATTACATGGCTATATCTGGGAGCTTGCTGTGCACAAACTGGCTGCCACCTTTCCCTACTTTACAACAGTGACTACATTTCAAAAAACTTCGTTGGCTGTAAAGCGTTTTGAGATATCCTGAGGTCATGAAAGGTGCTATATAAATGCAAGTCTTTCTTTCATTGCAGGACAATAAATACACAGCTCGGCAATTCATAAACCACTGTGGGGCTTGTGCTGGGATATAGATAAAGAGACATTTCTCAAAGTAATCCATTGTGACTGGCCAGTGGTTCCAATCCCCTAGATGTGCCCGTGCCCAGTTCCAGGCCCAGAACCAGGCCCAGAAACAAATCCAGACCCAGACCCAGAAGCAAACCCAGCCCCAGTTCTAGGCGCAGGTCCAGAACCAGGCTAATGTCCCGGCCCAGAACCAGGCCCAGTTCCAGTTCCAGGCGCAGGCCCAGAACCAGGCCCAGGCATCACCTTAGTCTCCTCCTCACTCTCTATGTCAGTTCAGTGGGGTTGCGACCTAACATGGATGCTGTACTCTGTTCCCCGCACTCCCTCCCTCATACATGAATAACCTCTCCAGGACACCTACCTCTGGCCCGAGAGCTTTGAGGTCTGCTGACTTTCATGCCCCATAAAAGATGAGGGGACAAGGAGAGGATGAGAAACAAAGTCATAGAAGGATGAAGTGTGTAGAGAGACGTCATGGGAGAGATACAGAGAGAGACACAGAAATACTGAGACAGACAGGGATACAGAGACAGAAAAGGACAGACACACACACACATACACACACAGATGCAGAGATAGAGAGATGGGGAGAGAGAGGCACACAGAGGGAGAAACAGCAGAAGTGACAGAGAGACAGATACACAGAGATACACAGGGACAGACAGAGAGACACACACGCACAGTTAGAGGGGTAGAGAGATGGAGAGAGACACACAAACACAGAGAGAGAAACAGCAGAGAGACCGAGTGATTGTACAACAAAATTTGGCTCTGTGGCACCTGTAGCAGGAAGGAACCCATCCCCCACTCAGTGTTTATTTAAAGGGATCATTAATCACTCTTAAGTTAGTTGCTGAGTAATTTCTATTAACTCTGTCTGAGAGTTTTCTACTGCTGTTTAAAGTTGATGAAGTTGACAGGCAGTGGTGCAGCATGTGGGGAAGGCCTTGGTTCTCATTTGAAAGGTTCTGCTCAGACCACGTGTTCCCAGACATGGGCACAGTAGTTACCATTCCCCATGGCCTGCAGCATGGCAGGATGATGGGGCAGAGGCAGCAGAGAAGAGGACAAGCTGCTCGCAGAGGGAGGAGGATTGCGAGAAGTCTCTTCGCAGGAGGCCATATCCACCCAGGATCTTCGAAAAGCATTTCTCTTACCTCAACCTAAGTCAGGAACAGAGTGTGCTTCGTGTCCATTTTACAAAGGAGGTCTCATGGAAATCTGCCACCTCTTGCAGGCAGTCCTGCAGCCTCAGAGCAGAGCGAGGGCAGTGCTGCCAGTGGCTGTGAAGGTGATTGTGGCCCTGAGATTTTTGGCAGTGGGATCCCTCCAGGCTGGATCAGGCGACTTCTCTACCATCTCCCGGTTTGCCATCGCACTGCTGCATAACGGTGACTGACGCTCTTTATGTCAGGAGAGGGACGTACGTAAAATTCTCTCTGGCCACAGAGAAACAGGCAGCGTAAGCACATGCTTTGCCAGGATAGTGGGCTTCCCCATGTGCAGGGTGCCACTGGCTGCACACATGTGGCTTTGCTGACGCCACATCTAAAAGCTGAGATGTACTGTAACTGTACGGGGTTCCACTCCCAAAGAACTTGCCTCGCACGTCCCCTCTAAACTTTGCCCATCGCAGCTTAAACCTAGAGAAAGTGCAACGAAGGTTCACCAGACTTATTCCCCGGGATGGCAGGATTGTCCTATGGAGAGAGATTGGGGAAACTGGGACTGTATTCTCTAGAGTTTCTAAGAATGAGAGATGATCTCATTGAAACCTACAAAATACTGAAAGGAATAGACAGAATAGAAGCAGGTAAGATGTTTCCCCTGTTTGAGGAGTCTAGAACCAGGGGACACAATTTCAAAATAAGGGGGAAGCCACTTAGGAGCGAGATGAGGAGAAATTTCTTTACTCAGAGGGTTGTGAATCTTTGGAATTCTCTACCCCAGAGGGCGGTGGAAGCTCAGTCATTGAGTATGTTTAAAGCAGAGATTGACAGATTTCTCAATACAAATGACATAAAGGGATATGGGGATAGTGTGGGGAAAAAGGCATTGAAGTGGATGATCAGCCATGATCATATTGAATGGCAGGGCAGGCTTGATGGGCTGAATGGCCTACTCCTGCTCCTATATTCCTATCTATTCTTGCGTGCACGCGCGAGAATGAATGAGTGTGCTGATGCAGTTGCAGCAATTTCTGGAATGAATATTGCTCAATAAATAGTTAATCTTCTGTTTTAAACAGACAAGGAAACCTGTTGCTGTCTGTTTATTTGACAAATAAAATACAAAGAGTAAAATCCCTAGTAACAAAAACATTTGCTGCGGTCAGTTGGGATTTGAACAGCGGGAACCAGCCACACCCCTTCCCAATTGGCCAGAACAACATACTTCCCGAGAGAAAGGTTCACTCAACTGGTTCCTGAGATGAGGAGATTATCCAAGGAGGAGAGATTGAGTCGACTAGGCCTTTATTTCCTGTCATTTCGGAGAATTACAGACGATCTCATTGAAACATAGAATTCTGAAGGAGCTTGACAGGGTAGATAGAGAAAATGCTTCCCCCTGCTGGGGCATCTAGAACACTGGTCAGCCATTTAGGACAAATTGTTGAGTTCATTCAAGGCAGAAATTGACAGGTTTTTGGGTACTGAGGGAATGAAGGGATATGGGGAGAGTACAGGAAGGTAGAGTTGAAGTAGATCAGCCATGATCTTAATGAATAATGGAGTAGACTCAAAGGGCCAAATGGCCTATTCCTGTTCCTATTTCTTATGTGCTTATGCTCTAATGCCATTCCCTAAGTCACACACCTTCCCTTCCTTCTGTCACTGACCATCACAAACCACCTAAAAACAGCCATTCCAAACCAACTTTATCAAACAAACCATCCAGAATTCCATACAAAGCCAACTAAACAGCCTTGTCTATTCCTTTAGTGCCTTTGCCTGGCCTTGTGCTCCCACACAGTTCTACCCCAGCATAGCGGGGAGAGACTGCAGATGGCCTTGCAGGACGACCTCGAGGTGCTCTGGTTGAGGGTCCGGCTTCTAACTGCACAACCTCAGCAGGGGCGGCAGCAGTCTGGGCTGGCTGGCTGGCAGAGAGGCAATAGCAAAGGGCACTGATGGAGTGGCAATGGTGAGAGGATGAATGTTGTCATCCTGAGAGAGGGCAGCAGGTTCACGTTCCATGGAATCACGGCGATTTCCCCAGCCCTGCGCCTCGGCAATCCTTGTAATCTGTTGGAGGACAGATTTGTGGATTGCTGTTAGACCCTGCATGCCCCTTTGAGCACTGGTATCCACAGCCATGATAGCAGCAATCTGAGCCTGCATGGCAGCAAGGTCAGCTCACATGACATCAGTCTGAGCTTCCACTGCAGCTCTCAGACGTTGGGTGGATTCTGCTTGTTAGAGAAACTTTCAAACCTGTTTGTGAAGACACTGAGACTAGGATGCTTTGGTGGAGACTATTTATTGCTTGTCACAGAACTTTCCACTCCACTCCAAACACCATCGAGCCAGCACTGGCTCCTCTTTATATATACATTTGAGCACAATTAACTAATCAACACCCATTCACCCTATTACCTTCAACTACTAGGTATTTATCCATTAACAGAACTTATTAGACACTAACAGATTCCCCTCTTTTCTTTAAATTAAATACATATATATAACACAAAAAGAAGAGAGACAAAATAATGATACATTTTTCTTCACCGTACATTATTATAGCATCAACCTTCAACAGCATCAGCTGCTTTTGCTGCAATAGGAGCTGAGAAATTGCCCATCAGACTCTGCATCATGGTTGGGTCTGCTAGTGCTGTCGTGGAATTGGCCACCACCTATGAATGGGTTTGATAGGAACATGTAGAGGAGATGTTACTACTTGTGGGGAAGTCCAGAACTGGGTCCAGCTGTAAATGCTATGTAATTCTCTCTCTCTCTGTCTGTCTGTCCCAGTATCTCTGCATATCTCTTTCTCCCTCTCTCTCTGTGCATCTCTCTTTGGGTAAACATTTGGATAAGACCCAAAAACAGGTGTGGGGATTGTACAATTAACACCCGCCCTTTCCTTCTGATGCAGGCAGCAAGCAACCATCATGCTGCCTGCTCATTACAATGATAATAAAGAGCAGCCCAGCACGAAACCAGCTGCTGAATGGCTGCACACCTCAGCAGGGACCCACATTTGTCCACTTAAAGCCAGCCTGCACCTCTTAAAGCTGCTGCAGGTGCTGGAAGAGGCTGGGAAAGACACTCTGAGCAGGAGGAACAGTGCAAATGGTGCAACAGGGCAGTGAGTGAGCTGCAAGGTTCTCCAGTACAGCACTGGTGCAGGAGGTGGACAGGAAGAAAGAGGTCCTCTATCCACAGGGGGCTAGGAGGCCTTCCAGGCAGAGTGACAGTGAGAGATAGAGAGAGAGAGAGAGTGATGGTAAGAGACAGTGAGACAGAGAGTGTGAGAGTGAGAAACAGAGAGCGACAGACAGAAAGACATAGAAAGGGAGAGACAGAGAATTGAATTTTATTAGCCCTTTTTAGATGGACTGGGTGGTAAAATGGCGGTGGAAAGCTTTGGGAGGGAAGCCTGACATGTTCCCGCCATCACCAGATGTTAGCAAAGGTGGGATTGACAGTGGCTCAGCTGCCTGCTGATTGGAGGCAGGTGGTCAATTAAGGTCATTGATTGGCCTATTGACGGCCATTTTACTAGGATGCCAGCATTTTACCAGTGTTGGACAGCCCTCTGCCTCAAGGGGAGACTGCCAGCTACATCAAGATGGTCTCCCAGCAGCTTCCTGGGGTGCGTTGGGGAAGGGTGGAGCCCTCCTTTCTGGAGGCTGCATGGCTTATGGAGAGGCCCACCAATGCCAGCCCTGCACTGCTGCTGAAGGGTTCACCCCTCAAATTGCTGGGACATGCCTGCCTGGCCCCAGCAAATTAATATCTTTTATGCTGGCCCTGCTGGGGCTCCTCAACATGGACACACCCTCTCCTTCCCCCTGCAGCCTCAGCAGTGAACATCCCTATGGGTGGCACTGGTGAGGCTGCAGAGCTGCTGGCCCTCTGATTGAGCCAACACCTCCGAGAGGCAGGCCGCCGGCCTTAATGAATGGCAGTCCTAGTGGTAGACTCTTAATTGACCACCAGTAAAATTGCTGCTGTGATCCTGCCATTCATCCACGCAGGCTTGGGACTCACATTTGGTCTGAGCGGCAGGACATCCTGGCTTCCAATAAATTTCTAGCCAGAGGGAGAGAGACAGAGAGAGGGAGTGAAAGACAGACAGAGAGAGAGAGAGAGAGAAAGAGTGAGTGAGAGAGAGAAAGAGAGAGAGAGAAAGAGAGAAGGGTCACCAAAATCCTATGTATAACTCCTCTTTTTAGAGCACTTGAGATGCTGTTTTGCCTCCAGAATAGTGTCTGTATGGTGCAAACAATTCTGCCCACACTGGGTGCCATTTTGGTGAGGCCGTTAGCATGCACACAGCGAGTGCCCGCAGAGTAGGCAGATTGGGTTATCAATCTGTTTGTAACACTGATTTGATATCATTCTGCCATTTTGGAGCTTTACACTCTAGCTAACACCCTCTGTTAACCTGAAACAAAAACAAGAAATGCTGGAATCACTCAGCAGGTCTGGCAGCATCTGTGGAAAGAGAAGCAGAGTTAACGTTTCGGGTCAGTGACCCTTCTTCGGAACCTCTGTTAACCTATTGCAATTTAAAGGGATCATCTGCTAATTTCATGCTAGTTGCTGGTTAATTTCTACCAGTTCTTGCTGTGATTGTAGAAGTGTTTGGTAGTTTCCAAAGTTGCTGAAGTCTACGGCAAGTGGTGTGACACAGGCTGAAGGACTTTGTCCTGACTTCAAGTATTCTGCACAAACCACTCGCTCCCCAGACATTGGTGCAAGAGTTTGCATTCCCCTTGGACGACAGCATGACAGGGAGAATGAGCAGAGGAGACAGGGAGCAGGACAAGCTGCTGGAAGAGAGAGGTGGAGGAGGGGGTAAAGGGAAGCCATATCCACCCAGAGTATTCCGAATTCCCCAACTGAACCTCATCAAGATAGAATGTGTCAGGTGTTTCTGCTTTATTATGGTCACTTGCCACAGCCACAACTGCAGCCTGAGAGCAGGGTGAGGACTGCACTGCCAGTCACTGTGAAGGTGAGTGTCGCTGTGATCTTTTGTGTGTCTGCTAGCTTCCAGACTGGAGCAGGCGATATTTGCAACATCCGTCCCGTGTTGCACAGGGAGGTCTCTGAGGTTCTGTGTTGACAGTAAGAGCTGGATACATTTCATTCTCTTACCAGAGAGAAGCAGGCGGAGTGAGCACATGTCTTGGTGAGGATTGCAGCCTTCCCCACAGTGCAGGGTGCCATTGAGCCATTGACTGCATGCATGCTGCTTTGTCAACTCTGAGATGTACTGCGAATGAAAGGGATTCTTCTCTCTCAATGTTCAGCTGGTTTGTGCCTGTACACAGCACATCATACAGGTCAATGCTGGTTGGCATCCAGGCAGCAGTCATGATGACTTCATTCTGCGTCAGTCTGCTGTACTGTCTGCATTTGATCCACCATGCCAAACCAGAGGGTGGTTACAGGGTAACAAGAGCTGACTACAGATCCTTTGGGCTTTATTCCTGAAATTGACTGCCACATCTATTTGGTCCCACTGCCTTCGGTGTACCATCTACATGATGCACTGCAGCAATGCACCAAGGCTCCTTTGACAGCACCTGCCAAACCTGTGATCTCTACCACCTAGAGGGACAAGGGCAGCAGATGCATGGGAACATCACCAACTGCAGGTTCCCCTCCAAGCCAGACACCATCCTGACTTGGAACTATATCGCCGTTCCTTCACTGTCGCTGGGTCAAAATCCTGGAACTCCCTGTCTAATAGCACTGTGGGGATACCTACCCCACATGGACTGCAGCAGTTAAAGAAGGCAGCTCACCACCACCTTCTCAAGGGCAATTAGGGATGGGCAATAAATGCTGGCCTGGCCAGCGTCGCCCACATCCCCCAAATGAATAATAATAAAAAAAAGAGTGCTGACTGCACACAACAATCACTCAAATGAGCAGGCAGCATGAAGTCTGCGGGCTGCCTACATAGGAAGCAACTGGCACATGTTAATTGTCATTGCAATTCCTGCACCCGTTTTTGAGTCTTATTGAATTTGCATCAAGACTAGCCACATTGATAAAAGGCTTAATTACTGTTGTGGAAGGATTTCAGTAAGATCGAAGTGAAAAAGGGATACCGAGAAAGTTATGAGAGGCGCACAAATGGAATGCATAGAAAAACTGCAAGGAATATCAAAGCTAACAGTAAAAGTTTTTAAAGATATATTTGAAGAGAGTGTTAAAGGGAGTGTTAAAGACTGTTGCAGGCATGACTATAATGGATAATAACAAAATGGCAGCATTGTATCCATTTTCACTGTGGAGGAACGGAACGGAACAAAATATTTATGGTACAAGGGAACTTTAAATAAATTAAGGGGAAGAATTTAGAGAAGTTAATATAAGTAATAAAAATGGTAATGGAGAAAATAATTGGACTTAGGACAGACAAATGTCCAGAACCTGATGGTTTCTACCCCAAGGATTAAAAGGAGTAGCTGAGAAGATTGCAGATTCTTTAGTCATAATTTTCAAAATACTCTCTAATCATAGAGTCATAGAGTTATACAGCACAGAAACAGGCCCTTCGGCCCATCGTGTCTGTGCTGGCCATCAAGCACCTATCGATTGTAATCCCATTTTCCAGCACTTGGCCCATAGCCTTGTATGCTATGGCATTTCAAGTGCTCATCTAAATACTTATTTAATGTTGTGAGGGTTCCTGCCTCTACCACCTCTTCAGGTAGTGTGTTCCAGATTCCAACCACCCTCTGGGTGAAAACCTTTTTCTCAAATCCCCTCTAAACCTCCTGTCCCTTACCTTTAATCTATGCCCCCTGGTTTTTGACACCTCTGCTAAGGGAAAACTTTTCTTCCTATCTACCCTATCTATGCCCCTCATAATTTTGTATACCTCAATCAGGTAACCCCTCAGCCTTCTCTGCTCTAAGGAAAACAACCCTAGCCTATCCAGTCTCTCTTCATAGCTGAAATGCTCCAGCCCAGGCAACATCCTGGTGAATCTCCTCTGCACCCTCTCCAGTGCAATCACATCCTTCCTATAGTGTGGTGACCAGAACTGTACACAGTACTCCAGCTGTGGCCTAACTGGGGTTTATACAGCTCCATCATAGCCTCCCTGCTCTTATATTCTATGCCTCAGCTAATGAAGGCAAGTATCCCATATGCCTTTCTAACCACCTTATCTACCTGTGCTGCTGCCTTCAGTGATCCAAGGACAAGTACACCAAGGTCCCTTTGAACTTCCTCGGGTCCTACCATCCATTGCGGAGAAATGGCAGATGGAGTTTAATCCGGACAAATGAGAGGTAATGCATTTTGGAAGGTCTAATACAGATGGGAAGTATACAGTAAATGGCAGAACCCTTAGGAGTATTGACAGGCAGAGAGATCTGGGCGTACAGGTCCACAGGTCACTGAAAGTGGCAACGCAGGTGGATAAGGTAGTCAAGAAGGCATACGGCATGCTTGCCTTCATCGGTCAGGGCATAGAGTATAAAAATTGGCAAGTCATGCTGCAGCTGTACAGAACCTTAGTTAGGCCACACTTAGAATATTGCGTGCAATTCTGGTCGCCACACTACCAGAAGGACGTGGAGGCTTTGGAGAGGGTACAGAAGAGGTTTACCAGGATGTTGCCTGGTCTGGAGGGTATTGGCTATGAGGAGAGGCTGGATAAACTCGGATTGTTTTCACTGGAACGACGGAGGTGGAGGGGCGACATGATAGAGGTTTACAAAGTTATGAGTGGCATGGACAGAGTGGATAGTCAGAAGCTTTTTCCCAGGGTGGAAGAGTCAGTTACTAGGGGACATAGGTTTAAGGTGCGAGGGGCAAAGTTTAGAGGGGATGTGCGAGGCAAGTTCTTTACACAGAGGGTGGTGAGTGCCTGGAACTTTCTGCCGGGGGAGGTGGTGGAAGCAGGTACGAAAGCGACGTTTAAGAGGCATCTTGACAAATACATGAATAGGATGGGAATAGAGGGATACGGACCCCGGAAGTGGAGAAGGTTTTAGTTTAGACAGGCATCAAGATCAGCGCAGGCTTGGAGGGCCGAATGGCCTGTTCCTGTGCTGTACTGTTCTTTGTTCTTTCTACATTCCCTTGCCTTGTTGGTCCTCCCAAAACGCAGCACCTCACACTTCTCAGGGTTAAATTCCATTTGCCACTGCTCTGCCCATCTATATGGTCCTGTAATCTAAGGCTTTCTTCCTCACTATTTACGACACCACCAATTTCCGTGTCATCTGCGAACTTACTGATCATGCCTCCTATATTCACGTCTAAATTATTAATGTACACTACGAACAGCAAGGATCCCAGCACAGATCCTTGCGGTACACCACTGGTCACAGGCTTCCACTCGCAAAAACAATCCTTGACCATCACCCTCTGTTGCTTGCCACTCAGCCAATTTTGGATCCAATTTGCCAAATTGCCCTGGATCCCATGGGCTCTTACCTTCTTAACCAATCTCCCATGTGGGACCTTATCAAAAGCCTTACTGAAGTCCATGTAGACTACATCAACTGCTTTACCCTCATCTACACACCTAGTCACCTCCTCGAAAAATTCAATCAAGTTTGTTAGACATGATCTCTCCCTGACAAAGCCATGCTAACTATCCCTGATTAATCCCTGCCTCTCCAAGTGGATATTAATCCTGTCCCTCAGAATTTTTTCCAATAGTTTCCCTACCACTGATGTTAGACTCACTGGCCTGTAATTACCTGGTTTATCCCTACTACCCTTTTTGAATAATGGGACCACATTCGCTATCCTCCAGTCCTCTGGCATCTCTCCTGTGGCCCGAGAGGATTTGAAAATTTGTGTCAGAGGCCCTGCTATCTCCTCCCTTGCCTCACATAGCAGCCTGGGATACATTTCATCTGGGCCTGGGGACTTATCCACTTTTAAGCCCGCTAAAACTGCTAATACTTCCTCCCTTTCGATGCTAATATGTTCAAGTATATCACAATCCCCCTCCCTGATCTCTACACCTACATCGTCCTTCTCCATAGTGAACACAGATGAAAAGTAATCATTTAAAACCTCACCTACGTCCTGCAGCTCCACACACAGATTGCCACTTTGGTCCCTAATGGGCCCTACTCTTTCCCTGGTTATCCTCTCTAGATTGAGGAATTGCGACATTGGATTGGAAAATTGCAAATAGCAAATTTAACTCCGTTATTTAAAAGAGGGGGGGCCTGAGCCGCCTGCCGGTAAAATACCAGTGACAGCCAGAGGAGGCCCTTAAGTGGCAGTTAATTGGCCACTTAAGGGCCTTGATTGGCCTGGGGTGGATGGGCCGTTTCTCGCCACCGCTGCCCCACATAAAATAGCAGCAGAGGGGGGAAGATGTTGGGAATGGCACCCCGCCCCCCCCCGCCTCCCACTCAATTTTACAGGCCCCTCCACCACCCCCCCCCCCCCCACCACCAGCCTGCTCGTGAGAGGTGGCCATAAAATTCGGTCTTTGTTCCGGGAAGCAGTCCTTAGAATAAGTAGAACAGTAGGGACAGGAGGGTGTGTCGGCGAATCAGGCAGGTATGTGGATCCAGCAGTGATGGAGCAGCCTCAGCCCTTGACCTGACTTGTTACCTGTGTGGATAAGAACAAGGACTGCAAGGTGGATGAGTAAACCGACTATAGCACCATGGTGCAGGAAGCCATTCAAGTCAGGGGAGTGAAGGGAATGTGATAATGATGGAGACAGTACAGTCATGAGAATAGATACTGTTCTCTGCAGCCACAACTGGGAATTCAACAGGTTGTGTTGCCTGCCCAGTACCAGGGTTAACACATCTCTTGGGTTGGGGAGCAGGATCCCCATTGTCACGGTCCATGTAGAAACCAATGACATAAGCAGAACTAGGAATGATGTTCTGCTGAGAGAGTTTCAGGAGTTAGAGTCTAAATTAAAATGTAGAATGTCAAAAGTAGTAATTTCTGGATTGTTACCTGAGCCACACAAAAATTGGCATCGGGATAAACATAGAAGGCTAAATGAGAGGCTGTAAGAGTGGTGTGGGAGGTAGGGGTTTTGCTGCATGGGACACTGGCACCTGTACTGGGGAAAGGGGGAGCTGTTCCACTGGGATGGTCTCCACTTAAACCAGGCTGGGACCAGTGTCCTGGCAAATTGAATAACTTGGACAGTGCTTTAAACTAATAAAGTGGGGAGTTGGGAGGATTCAGGAAAGGGTAAATTCAAAAGCGGCAAGGGAAGTGTCAAGATTCTAGGACAGAGCAGTGTTTTGGGTAAAAATAAACAGAATGGGTCAGGAAGGGACAGTGAGAACAATAAAGGTAATAGGGTATAAAAACAAGAAATGCTGGAACCACTCAGCAGGTCTGGCAGCATCTGTGAAAAGAGAAGCAGAGTTATTATTTCGGGTCAGTGACCCTTCTTCGGAACTGACAAATATTAGAAAAGTCACAGGTTATAAGCAAGTGAGGTGGGGGTGGGGCAAGAGATAACAAAGGAGGTGTAGATTGGACAAGGCCGCATAGCTGACCAAAAGGTCATGGAGCAAAGGCAAACAATATGTTAATGGTGTGTTGAAAGACAAAGCATTAGTACAGATTAGGTGTTAACGGATTGAATATTGAACATCAGCAAGTGCAAACATGAAAAAAAACAGTGGGTAAGCAAAGTAAACAAACTAAGATGAAATGAAATAAATGCAAAGAAAAATTGTAAAAAATGTAAAAAAGAATGTTAAAAAAAAGGAAGAAAAAATAACTAAAAATGAAAGTAAAATGGGGGGCTGTCATGCTTTGAAATTATTGAACTCAATGTTCAGTCCGGCAGGCTGTAGTGTGCCTAATCGGTAGATGAGATACCATTCCTCGAGCTTGCGTTGATGTTCACTGGAACACTGCAGCAATCCCAGGACAGAGATGTGAGCATGAGAGCAGGGGGGAAGTGTTGAAATGGCCAGCAACCGGAAGCTCAGGGTCCTGCTTGCGGACTGAGCGGAGATGTTCCGCAAAGCGGTCACCCAGTCTGCGCTTGGTCTCCCCAATGTAGAGGAGACCACACTGTGAGCAGCGAATACAGTATACTACATTGAAAGAAGTACAAGTAAATCGCTGCTTCACCTGAAAGGAGTGTTTGGGGCCTGGGATAGTGAGGAGAGAGGAGGTAAATGGGCAGGTATTACACCTCCTGCGATTGCAGGGGAAGGTGCCCTGGGATGGGGATGAGGTGGTGGGGGTAATGGAGGAGTGGACCAGGGTGTCGCGGAGGGAACGATCCCTTCGGAATGCTGACAGGGGAAGGGAGGGGAAGATGGGTTTGGTAGTGGCATCACGTAATAGGGTATTAGTGACTATAGTGACGTCAGAGAAAATTAGAAAAAAAGTCAAGGCTAAAGGCATTATTTCTGAATGTGAAGCATTCATAACAAGTTAGATGATTTAATAGCAGATAGAAATTATTAGGTTTGCTCTAATAATAGCAACTATGGGAGACATGTCGCTGGATTTTAAAGCCTCTCTGATGCCGGGAGCAGTGGAATGAAGATTGCAACGGAGGAGGCCCGCCACCAACCCCGACGCTGGCCTCGTGCTGGCTGCCCCACCGCTTGACAACGGGACCTACATTTAATGAATATGCAGGCCGCAGCGATTCTGCCAGCAGGTTGGTATCTTCATTACAGCGGCTGGCAATGCCGCGCCTTCGAACCCCCATTCGGGAAAATGAGGCACAACACCTGTGGGGAAGGGGGGAGGTGATTATTTTTCTATGCAGGCACGGGGAGTGGCTTAAAACGCTTCAGATTGGTGTGTGTGTGGCGGGGGGGGGGGGGGGGGGGGGTGGTAATGTGAAGGGGTAAAGGACAAAGTTTTTGAACTTTGCGGCACGCTGCGGGGGCTGGGGGGGGTGGTGGTGGTTGCATGGAAGGTCAAATTGCAATGGTAAGTATTCCGGGGGTGGGGGGGGTGGTGAGGGGAAAGGGCAGGAATGATGTGTAATGCCATGAGGGTGGGCGAGGGCATGGAAGACTTATTTTATTCATTTTTTAAAAGTTGAAGGTCACTCACAGTCTCTTGAAAATTTAATGGCCCATTGAGGACAGGAAGCCCTTTAAAAATGGCGCCAGCACCTGTTCATTGGTGCTAGACGCCGTTGTCAGGGACGGCTCGCCCGCCCCCTCCACGCCATCGGGAGTGGGTGGTTGGGTGGCCACCGTCCTGGACTTGGTAATGAGCCGCCGCATTTGGAACTGCGGCATCTTCGCGACATGGGCCCCATGCACGCAGGCCGCAAATTTTTACGCCCGTCGCCTATTTTGGCAGCTGGCTTTTAAAGTGCAACCCCATGGTTGCAGAGTGATTAAGATTAGAAACTAAATATTCCAGAATATTTAACCTTTAGAAGAGATAGGCAACATGGAAAAGGAGGAAGGGTAGCCCTGTTAATGAAGGATGGGATAAAGATAGTAAAGACAGCTCAGGAAATCAAGAAGTACAATCAGTTGGGTGGAGCTAAGAAATAACAAGAGGCAGAAAACACAGGGGGCCTATAAACAACTCCCACCAAACAGTAGTTGCAGTGTAGAGCAGAGTATTAATCAGGAAATTAGAGGCGAATGTAGTAAGGGTAATACAGTAATCATGGGACTTTAATCTTCATATAGACTGGGCAAACCAACTTTGCTGTAACTGTGTGGAGAATGAGTTCATGGAATGTATACGGTATAGTTTTCTAGATCAGTATGTCAAGAAACCAACTAGGGAACAGGTTATTTTGGATGTAGTATTATATGATGAGAAAGGATTAATTAATAATCTTGTAGTAAAAGGGCCTCTAGGGAAGAGTGACAGTGGCGCAGTGGTTAGCACCGCAGCCTCACAGCTCCAGCGACCCGGGTTCAATTCTGGGTCCTGCCTGTGTGGAGTTTGCATGTTCTCCCTGTGTCTGCGTGGGTTTCCTCCGGGTGCTCCGGTTTCCTCCCACAGCCAAACGACTTGCAGGTTGGTAGGTAAATTGGCCATTATAAATTGCCCCTAGTATAGGTAGGTGGTAGGGGAATATAGGGACAGGTGGGGATGTGGTAGGAATATGGGATTAGTATAAATGGGTGGTTGATGGTCGGCACAGACTCGGTGGGCCGAAGGGCCTGTTTCAGTGCTGTATCTCTAAACTAAACTAAATAATATGATAGAATTTAATATTGAGCTTGGAAGTGATATAGGTAAATCTGAAACTGGGGTCTTAAATCTATGAGGGGCGAGTTGGCTAAGGTAGATTGGGAAACTACATTAAATGATATGATAGATAAGCAATGGCTAGCATTTAAAGAATTAATACAAAATTTTGGTAGTGCAGAACTTGAGTATAGAACTTGACAATAGAGACATTATATCGAAGCTTTTCATCAGAACAATCCTCAAGAATACCAATGTAAGGGAAAACAACAAATTTACACTGTGTGAGAAGAGTGCTGATTGGTTGGCAAGTGAACTCTGATTGGTCGAGGCGCATCTACATGAAGAGGAAGAGATTAGTGAAAGTATACGTGGGCTCATTAGATGCAAATACAGCTGAAATTATAATGGGGAATAAGGAAATGGCAGAGGCATTAAACTAATATTTTGTTTTCACAGAAGAAAACACAAAAAATATTCAGGAATTAATGGGGAACTAATGTCTAGTGAGAATGAGGAACTTAAAGCAATTAATATTAGTAAAGAAAAAGTACAAGAGAAATTAATGGGACTAAGTGGCAACAGATCCCATGGACCTGACGACCTGCATCTTGGGGTTTTAAAGGAGGTAGCTGCAGAGACAGTGGATGCATTGGGTGTGATCTTCCAGAATTCCTTAGATTCTAGAATAGTTCCCAAGGATTGGAAGGTAGCAAACATAACACCACTTCTTAATCAATGAGGAAGAGCAAAAAGGGGGAACTATAGGCCAGTTAGCCTAACATCAGTAGTAGGCAGAATGCTAGGATTTATTATTAGGGATGTGGTAACAGGGCACTTAGAAAATCACAAAATGACTAAGCAGAGGCAACACATATTTATGAAACGGAAATAGTGTTTGACAAATCTGTTAAAAGTTTTTTGAGGATGTAATTAGAAAGATGGATAATGGGGAAACCAATGGATGTAGTGTATTTGGATTGTCTGCTCATTGACCACCCCCCCCCCCCCCCACCACCACACTCCTCACACACACACTGCTCACACTGACACTCCTCACACACACACTGCTCACACTCACACTGCTCACACTCACACTCTTCACACACACACTGCTCACACTGCTCACACACACTGCTCACACACACACTGCTCACACTCCTCACACACACACTACTCACACACACTGCTCACACTCACACTGCTCACACACACACTGCTCACACTCCACACACACACACTGCTCACACTCACACTCCTCGCACACACACTGCTCACACTCACACTGCTCACACACAGACTGCTCACACTCACACTGCTCACACACACACTGCTCACACACACTGCTCACACACACTGCTCACACACGCACATTGCTCAACCCCACACTCCTCACACTGCTCACACACACACTGCTCACACTTGTCACACTCACACTGCTCACACTCACACTGCTCACACACACACTGCCAACACTCACACTGCTCGCACTCACACTGCTCGCACTCACACTCCTCGCACACACATTGCTCACTCACACTCCTCACACACACACTGCTCACACTCACACTGCTCACACTCCTCACACACACTGCTCACACACACACTGCTCACACTGACACTCCTCACACACACACTGCTCACACTCACACTCCTCACACACACACTGCTCACACTCCTCACACACACACTGCTCACACTCACACTGCTCACACACACACTGCTTACACTCGCCCTGCTCACACTCACACTCCTCACACACACACTGCTCACACTCACCCTGCTCACACTCCTCACACTCACTGCTCACACTCCTCACGCTGACACTGCTCACACTCACACTCCCCACACACACTGCTCACACTCCTCACACACACACTGCTCACACTCCTCACACACACATTGCTCACACTCACACTCCTCACACACACACTGCTCACACACACACTGCTCACACTCACACTGCTCACACTCACACTGCTCACACTCACACTCCTCACACACACTGCTCACACACACACGACTCACACACACACTACTCACACACACTGCTCACACTCCACACACACACTGCTCACACACACACTGCTCACACTCCACACACACACACTGCTCACACTCACACTCCTCGCACACACACTGCTCACACTCACACTGCTCACACACAGACTGCTCACACTCACACTGCTCACACACACACTGCTCACACACACTGCTCACACACGCACATTGCTCAACCCCACACTCCTCACACTGCTCACACACACACTGCTCACACTTGTCACACTCACACTGCTCACACTCACACTGCTCACACACACACTGCCAACACTCACACTGCTCGCACTCACACTGCTCGCACTCACACTCCTCGCACACACATTGCTCACACTCACACTCCTCACACACACACTGCTCACACACACACTGCTCACACTCACACTGCTCACACTCCTCACACACACTGCTCACACACACACTGCTCACACTGACACTCCTCACACACACACTGCTCACACTCACACTCCTCACACACACACTGCTCACACTCACACTGCTCACACACACACTGCTTACACTCACCCTGCTCACACTCACACTCCTCACACACACACTGCTCACACTCACCCTGCTCACACTCACTGCTCACACTCCTCACGCTGACACTGCTCACACTCACACTCCCCACACACACTGCTCACACTCCTCACACACACACTGCTCACACTCCTCACACACACATTGCTCACACTCACACTCCTCACACACACACTGCTCACACACACACTGCTCACACTCACACTGCTCACACTCACACTCCTCACACACACTGCTCACACACACACGACTCACACACACTGCTCACACTGACACTCCTCACACACACTGCTCACACTCACACTCCTCACACACACACTGCTCACACTCCTCACACACACTGCTCACACTCACACTCCTCACACACACACTGCTCACACTCCTCACACACACACTGCTCACACTCACCCTGCTCACACTCCTCACACTCACACTCCTCACACACACACTGCTCACACTCCTCACGCTGACACTGCTCACACTCACACTCCCCACACACACTGCTCACACTCCTCACACACACACTGCTCACACTCACTCCTCACACACACTGCTCACACACACTGCTCACACTGCTCACACTCACACTGCTCACACTCACACTCCTCACACACACTGCTCACACTCACACTGCTCAACCCCACACTCCTCACACTCACACTGCTCACACACACACTGCTCACACATGCACACTGCTCAACCCCACACTCCTCACACACACACTGCTCACACTCCTCACACACACACTGCTCACACTCCTCACACACACTGCTCACACTCACACTGCTCAACCCCACACTCCTCGCACTCACACTGCTCACACACACACTGCTCACACATGCACACTGCTCAACCCCACACTCCTCACACACACACTGCTCACACTCCTCACATACACACTGCTCACACTCCTCACACACACTGCTCACACTCACACTGCTCAACCCCACACTCCTCACACACACACTGCTCACATTCACATTCCTCACAAACACACTGCTCACGCTGCTCAAATATACACACTGCTCAGACTCACACTCCTCGCTCACACTCACATTCCTCACACACATATACTCCTCTCTCTCAACTCCTCACCTACTGCTCAATCCCACACTGCTCACACACACGCAGAAACTGAACACAATGTGGATCTGTCCACTGAATGCACTTTGTTGCTGATGCTGATTTATTGATGGATTTTTTTCAATAATGGCACGCAAGCATGAATCTGCTTCTCTGCAGTGTTAATTGATATTGTTGAGAATAATAAGCAAAGATTTTCATTCATAATTTTCATCATGGAATTCAGTCTTGTTAACCCAGACTTACTCTTCAATACATTTACTAATACATTAATTCCAACAAAAGGAAGGCAGCTGAGTGAACCACTGGTGGAAAGGGAACTGGTGAGGAAAGCTGGTCACTGCCAGACAGTAACCTACCATATCATTCATGGCAACAAGAGTCATCCTCCTAATAAGGCACTGCTGTAAGCAAAGGTAGGCTGTGGCACTGGGCCTGAGCTCGGAGCTGGAGCTCGGCGTTTTGTTCTCCAAGCTCAGAGCCGGGTAAACTATACAGCTGTATATATAAATACTCAGAATAAATCAGTCCAGAGTGTAAAAGAGAATTTCATTTCTATTCACCGGGCAGTGCTTTTCAGAATTTTACTATAGATACATCTACAATTATATAACGTTTGGTCAGAAGGCTCGCTTCATTCCTCCTGATAGTTGTTGAA
This sequence comes from Heterodontus francisci, assembly GCF_036365525.1. Classification (NCBI taxonomy): domain Eukaryota; kingdom Metazoa; phylum Chordata; class Chondrichthyes; order Heterodontiformes; family Heterodontidae; genus Heterodontus; species Heterodontus francisci. Next base: position 51,271,370 of record NC_090406.1, on the reverse strand, counting down.
GATCCCAGCTTCCCAGCGCTGTGCCATTGCACTCATTCGTCGAGTTACTCTGGTAGATTCCAGCACCTAAAGCAAAGAAGCCAAGATTCAGAAAAGCAGAATATAGAACTGGAATTTAGCACCCACTCCGCCCAGTCAATATTAAACAGACAACCCCAGGATTTGGATGGGGTACAGTGTGTGAGGGTGGGGGAGTTGGATGGGGTACAGTGTGTGTGTTGGTGGCGATTGGATGGGGTACAGTGTGTGAGGGTGGGGGAGTTGGATGGGGTACAGTGTGTGTGTGAGGGTGGGGGAGTTGGATGGGGTACAGTGTGTGAGGGTGGCGATTGGATGGGGTACAGTGTGTGAGGGTGGGGGAGTTGGATGGGGTACAGTGTGTGTGTGAGGGTGGGGGAGTTGGATGGGGTACAGTGTGTGAGGGTGGCGATTGGATGGGGTACAGTGTGTGAGGGTGGGGGAGTTGGATGGGGTACAGAGTGTGAAGGTGGGGGAGTTGGATGGGGTACAGTGTGTGAGGGTGGCGATTGGATGGGGTACAGTGTGTGAGGGTGGGGGAGTTGGATGGGGTACAGAGTGTGAAGGTGGGGGAGTTGGATGGGGTACAGTGTGTGAGGGTGGCGATTGGATGGGGTACAGTGTGTGAGGGTGGGGGAGTTGGATGGGGTACAGTGTGTGAGGGTGGCGATTGGATGGGGTACAGTGTGTGAGGGTGGGGGAGTTGGATTGGGTACAGAGTGTGAAGGTGGGGGAGTTGGATGGGGTACAGAGTGTGAGGGTGGCGATTGGATGGGGTACAGTGTGTGAGGGTGGGGGAGTTGGATGGGGTACAGAGTGTGAAGGTGGGGGAGTTGGATGGGGTACAGAGTGTGAGGGTGGGGGAGTTGGATGGGGTACAGTGTGTGAAGGTGGCGATTGGATGGGGTACAGTGTGTGAGGGTGGTGATTGGATGGGGTACAGAGTGTGAGGGTGGCGATTGGATGGGGTACAGAGTGTGAGGGTGGCGATTGGATGGGGTACAGTGTGTGAGGGTGGGGGAGTTGGATGGGGTACAGTGTGTGAAGGTGGGGGAGTTGGATGGGGTACAGAGTGTGAGGGTGGCGATTGGATGGGGTACAGTGTGTGAGGGTGGGGGAGTTGGATGGGGTACAGAGTGTGAGGGTGGGGGAGTTGGATGGGGTACAGAGTGTGAGGGTGGCGATTGGATGGGGTACAGTGTGTGAGGGTGGGGGAGTTGGATGGGGTACAGAGTGTGAAGGTGGGGGAGTTGGATGGGGTACAGAGTGTGAGGGTGGGGGAGTTGGATGGGGAACAGTGTGTGAAGGTGGGGGAGTTGGATGGGGTACAGGGTGTGAGGGTGGCGATTGGATGGGGTACAGTGTGTGAGGGTGGCGATTGGATGGGGTACAGAGTGTGAGGGTGGCGATTGGATGGGGTACAGTGTGTGTGTGAGGGTGGGGGAGTTGGATGGGGTACAGTGTGTGAAGGTGGGGGAGTTGGATGGGTTACAGAGTGTGTGTGAGGGTGGGGGAGTTGGATGGGGTACAGAGTGTGAGGGTGGCGATTGGATGGGGTACAGAGTGTGAGGGTGGCGATTGGATGGGGTACAGTGTGTGAGGGTGGCGATTGGATGGGGTACAGAGTGTGAGGGTGGCGACTGGATGGGGTACAGTGTGTGAGGGTGGCGATTGGATGGGGTACAGAGTGTGAGGGTGGCGATTGGATGGGGTACAGAGTGTGAGGGTGGTGATTGGATGGGGTACAGAGTGTGAGGGTGGCGATTGGATGGGGTGCAGTGTGTGAGGGTGGCGATTGGATGGGGTACAGAGTGTGAGGGTGGTGATTGGATGGGGTACAGAGTGTGAGGGTGGTGATTGGATGGGGTACAGAGTGTGAGGGTGGCGATTGGATGGGGTACAGTGTGTGAGGGTGGCGATTGGATGGGGTACAGAGTGTGAGGGTGGTGATTGGATGGGGTACAGAGTGTGAGGGTGGTGATTGGATGGGGTACAGTGTGTGAGGGTGGCGATTGGATGGGGTACAGAGTGTGAGGGTGGCGATTGGATGGGGTACAGTGTGTGAGGGTGGTGATTGGATGGGGTACAGAGTGTGAGGGTGGCGATTGGATGGGGTACAGTGTGTGAGGGTGGCGATTGGATGGGGTACAGAGTGTGAGGGTGATGATTGGATGGGGTACAGAGTGTGAGGGTGGCGATTGGATGGGGTACAGTGTGTGAGGGTGGCGATTGGATGGGGTACAGTGTGTGAGGGTGGCGATTGGATGGGGTACAGAGTGTGAGGGTGGTGATTGGATGGGGTACAGAGTGTGAGGGTGGTGATTGGATGGGGTACAGTGTGTGAGGGTGGTGATTGGATGGGGTACAGAGTGTGAGGGTGGTGATTGGATGGGGTACAGGGTGTGAGGGTGGCGATTGGATGGGGTACAGAGTGTGAGGGTGGCGATTGGATGGGGTACAGAGTGTGAGGGTGGTGATTGGATGGGGTACAGAGTGTGAGGGTGGTGATTGGATGGGGTACAGAGTGTGAGGGTGGCGATTGGATGGGGTACAGAGTGTGAGGGTGGCGATTGGATGGGGTACAGAGTGTGAGGGTGGCGATTGGATGGGGTACAGTGTGTGAGGGTGGCGATTGGATGGGGTACAGAGTGTGAGGGTGGTGATTGGATGGGGTACAGAGTGTGAGGGTGGCGATTGGATGGGGTACAGAGTGTGAGGGTGGCGATTGGATGGGGTACAGAGTGTGAGGGTGGCGATTGGATGGGGTACAGAGTGTGAGGGTGGCGATTGGATGGGGTACAGTGTGTGAGGGTGGCGATTGGATGGGGTACAGAGTGTGAGGGTGGTGATTGGATGGGGTACAGAGTGTGAGGGTGGTGATTGGATGGGGTACAGAGTGTGAGGGTGGTGATTGGATGGGGTACTGTATTTCTGGACAGTGCCTTGTTACTATTCGGCAAATTCTCATATGACTAGTTCAAATATACATGAAATCATACCTGAGTTATAAATTGTTGAAAGTTAAGCAGCGTGATCAATTTAATGTGAGGATTATAAACCTTTCAGGAGATTAGGTCCAGAATCCTGCTAGAATTATCCCTCAATTGTTTTTCTTTGACAGTTTACATCCAATTAGAGTTTTTGTATCCTGACGCTGCTTTGTCCCGTACATGAAGGAATATCACAGCTGTAGTTACAACACCTGGATTTCATTGTTACACTGGAGGTTCTTCTTTTTATGAGCTATTATCCAGAGTTTACTGCAAGCCTATTACTAAATCAATCCTAACCCTTCTGTTGTTAGAGGTGTTAAAGCTCTCCTGAAATAGAGTTTGACTCCTGGACACTGTTGGAAGCCTCCAGCAGCAAATATAAAGAGCGAGTGTTGGTGTCAGCCTGGCTAGACCACCCATTGTGGGACCTAGCTCCAGGAAGGATAACTGATTAAAAATCTCCCCAGGCAGAAAAGTGCTTTTGGGAAAGACAAACAGACTGGCACAGTTGCATCTGTAACAACCACACGTGTGAATAATCCCTAAAACAATTGTCAGGGTTGAGATGGAGAATCCAGAACAGACACAGTTCTTCCTTATAATAATAAAAGTTCATCGACCTGTAATTTTAACTCTGTTTCTCTCCCCATAGACACTGACTTGCTGAACGTTTACAGAATTTTCTCTTTTTATTGTTACAAGATCACTTCTATTTTTTTGTAAAATATGTTTTCAAGGAATTGTAGTTGAATTATGGACGTTGATTCATCTGCAAGCTTGAAGAAATGCTGAACGTTGTGTTTTTAAAAGAGGTCACCAGAAGGTTTCCTGGACCTGACTTGTAAACAGGCCCTTACTGGAAGGCACTTGTTTTCAGATAAAATACCCGCAGGGAGCTTGTTGTTTTGACTTGGAGAAGATGTTTACAGAGAAGTGACAAGTCAATATTTATAGGGGTCAGAGGCTTGATTCTTGTGACATTGGTTAGGTTTCGCTTTGGACAGTGAGTTGGAGTGTAAACTGATTGCAAGACAGTTGGTTTTTGCCTGTCAAGGAAACCCAACTCATCTCTCTCTCTCCCTTTGAAAGAAACCCTACGTGTCCAGTGTGTCAGTCTCCTCTTTCCTCCTATATTTGAAGAAACCCTGCGTATTGAACGTGTGGGAACCGAAACCCCTGTTGCTGCATATCTGCTGTAAGGCCTGTCTGAAACCTCTGTAGTTGCATTTCTTGGAAAGCCTACCCAAACTGATCTTCATCATCACCTGGAAAGAACTGTTCTAGGAAGATCCCGGTGACAGCTGTCTATACACATTTGGGACCCCAAACCGAAACAAAGGACATCTTTCCATATCTTCTCTTTTTTTCTTCAAGAATAAGCAAGTGTTCAGCCTAAATGTTTTTTTTGTCTTTTTTTTGTAACAGAGCTCTAAAACAAAAATCCCTTTTATTTTTCCAGTTAACCGGTATATGTGTGTATGTATGTGTGAGGGGCTAAGGTTCAAAAGGAGTTTTTATATTTCAGTCTGTGTGTTTATGATTTACTTCATTATTGGTTAAGTCTTGTTTTATAATAAACTGATAATTTTGTTGTTTATTAAAGAAGCCTGGTTGGTGTGTTTTATTCTAGGAAAAATAGAGTATATGATTGACCATATCAGTAAGTGGGAAAATTTAAATATGTTGTGACCTGTGGAGAAGTGGGACTAGAATAAACAGTGCCCTCCTCCTGCCTTGGTCGTAACATTATTTCAGATTTCCAGCAACTGCAGTCTTTTGCTATTCGCCCAGTTAGATCTGGCATATCAGAAACCAGAACAAGTGATGGAATACTCTCCACTTGCCTGGATGGGTGCAGCTCCAACAACACTCAAGAAGCTCAACACCATCCAGGACAAAGCAGCCAGCTTGATTGGCACCCCATCCACCACCTTCAACATTTACTCTCTTCACCACTGACGCACAGTGGAAGCAGTGTGTACCATCTACAAGATGCACGGCAGCAACGCACGATAGCTCCTCAAGCAGCACCTTCCAAACCCATGACCACTACCATCTAGAAGAACAAAGGGTAGGAGGTGTGGCACAGTGGTTAGCACTGCAGCCTCACAGCTCCAGTGACCCGGGTTCAGTTCTGGGTACTGCCTGTGTGGAGTTTGCAAGTTCTCCCTGTGACCGTGTGGGTTTCTGCCGGGTGCTCTGGTTTCCTCCCACAGCCAAAGACTTGCAGGTTGATAGGTAAATTGGCTATTGTAAATTGCCCCTAGTGTAGGTAGGTGGTAGGAGAATGGTGGGGATGTGGTAGGGAATATGGGATTAATGTAGGATTAGTATAAATGGGTGGCTGTTGGTCAGCACAGACTCAGTGGGCTGAAGGGCCTGTTTCAGTGCTGTATCTCTAAATTAAAAAAAAATAAAAGGTGCATGGGAACACCATCACCTGCAAGTTCCCCTCCAAACCACACACCATCCTGACTTGGAACTATATCACTATTCCTTCACTGTCGCTGTGTCAAAATCCTGGAACTCCCTCCCTCCCTTGCTTTCGGTGTACCTACACCACATGGACTGCAGCGGTTCAAGAAGGCAGCTTACCATCACCTTCTCAAGGGCAACCAGCAATGGACATTAAATGCCGACCTTGCCAGCGACGCCCATAACCCAAGGAGGTAGTAAAACAATCAGAACAATTGTCATTGGAAGTGGGTTAGTACAAGAAGCAATATTAGTGGCGCAGACAGTTGCTGCTTAAAGGCAAGCTCACTCCCCTCCTCAAAGCCATCACAAGGCAGCAGCCAAGCAGTTAGTAATACTGAATTATATATTGAGCTCGGTTTATGGTATGCAGTAGGCTGGAAGATTGGCACAGACAAAAGGTAATTACCTCAATATTGACGTCATCAGAAGCCTCGATACCCGCATACTGAAGTTTGAAAAAAATTGTATCAGGAATTTGAGAATGTGTCAATTCCATAAACAATAATTAAACCAAAGAATAACTCCTGCTGCCTGACTTCAGTTTCTCAATTCTTACACTTTTCTAATATTTATTTATCCTATAATTATCCCCAAGCCTGTCGACACTCTGTTATCAGCTGTCTCAGTGAGCTCATCACACAGTCACTATTTCTGCTGCACTGTTTACTCACAGCACCATACAATCTGGCAATTATTACAAGAGTATCAGGCAATGCTGGTAGCTACAGCACAGCACATCAGTTGGGCTTTACACTTGAAAATAGCTGCACTACGTTATACTTCAGGCCCATTGTATTTTTGAGAGGGAGAAAGAGCAAAAAAGAGAAAGATAGAAAAAGAGAAGGAAAAGGGAGAGAAAGAAAGCAAGAGTGGGAGGGGATAAAAACAAGAAATGCTGGAACCACTCAGCAGGTCTGGCAGCATCTGTGAAAAGAGAAGCAGAGTTAACGTTTCGGGTCAGTGACCCTTCTTTGGAACTCAGTTCTACAGATGTCAAATACCCTCTGATTCCTAACTGAAGTCTGATTCTTCACAAATGAGGCTGGCAGCTTATTCATGTGAAACATTATAGTCGAGCCCAATATCCTCATACGTTTCCCCGATCAGGAGCTGGAATCTTGGCTGAAGAACACAAGCCAATGTGGACCCCTCCAAAACTGATAACAGTGATATTTTCAATGAAAATAGGGAATGACAGACATATTGAAGAATTATATTACATCAGTATTTACAGTTGAGGAAGAGGTCAGCATGCTGGAAATCCCGAGGAAACAAATACTGAATATGGGACAGGGGCTCAACAAAACTACCTTAAACAAAATAACAGTAATGAAGAAAATATTGGCACAAAGTGACAAATCCCAGGTCTAGTTGGTTCCCATCTCAGGGGTTTAAAGGAAGTCGGTGAGAATATTGTAGATGCCCTAACTATAATCTCCCAAAGTTCTCTCGATTCGGGAACTGTTTCTTCAGATTGGAAAGTTGCACATGTCACTCCACTATTTAAGAAAGGTGAGAAAGGGAAACCAGGGAATTATAGACCAGATAGCCTAACATCTGTTGTCAAGAAATTACTAGGGTCTATAATTTAAGGTGACTGAACACCTTAAAAAATTTCAGCTGATCAGAGAGAAGCAGTGTGGATTTATAATGGGTAGGTCGTACCCGATGAACCTGATCATATTTTTTGAAGAGGTGACTAAAGTAGTGGACAGGGGAATGTCAGTGGATGTTATTTATATGGACTCCTGGAAGACATCTGATAAAGTCCTGATAAGAGACTGTTAGGTAAATTTGAAGCTCATGGAATTAAAGGCAAATTATTGTTCAGGTTAGGAAATTGGCTGAGTGGCAGGAGACATAGAGCAGGGTGAATGGGCAGGTACTCTACCTGACATGATGTAGCTAGTGGTGTCCCTCAACGATCTGTGTTGGGTCCTCAACTATTCATCATATTTATTAACAATTCAGATAAGGGGATAGAAAGCCACAAACCCAAATTTGCCAATGATACAATGATAAGTATCAATTGTAAGCAGTGCAGGGAAGCATAAAATTACAAAGAGAAATTGATAGATTATGTGAATTGGCAAAACTGTGGCAAATGGATTTCAACATTGGAACACAGGACTTAGGAGATGGAGTAGGTCATTCGGCCCTTCGAGCCTGCACCGCCATTCAATACGATCATAGCTGATTGTCCAAACTCAGTATCCTGTTCCCACTTTCTCCCCTTGATTCCTTTAGCCCTAAGAACTATATCTAACTCTGTCTTGAATATATTTAATGATTTGGCCTCAACTGCTTTCTCTGGTAGAGAATTCCACAGGTTCACCACTCTTTGGGTAAAGAAATCCCTCCTCATCTCAGTCCTAAATGGCTAAATCCCCATCCTTAGATTGTGACCCCTCGTCCTGGACTCCCCAGCCATCGGGAACATCCTTCCTGCATCTAGTCTGTCCAGTCCTGTTAGAATTTTGTAGGTTTCTATGAGATCCCATCTCATTCTTCTAAACTCTAGCAAATACAAGCTTAATTGACCCAATCTCTCTTCATATGTCAGTCCTGCCATCCCAGGAATCAGTCTGGTAAACCTTCGCTGCACTCCCCCCATAGCAAGAACATCCTTCCTCAGATAAGGAGACCAAAACTGCACACAATACTCCAGATGTGGTCTCACAAAGGCCTGTATAATTGCAGCAAGACATCCTTGCTCCTGTACTCGAATCCTCTCGCTATGAAGGCCAACATACCATTTGCCTTCTTAACTGCCTGCTGCACCTGCATGCTTACTTTCAGTGACTGGTGCACAAGGACACCCAGGTCTCGCTGCACCTCCCCCTTTCCCAATCTATCACCGTTCTGATAATAATCTGCCTTTCTGTTTTTGACTGTTCTGATTGTGATCTCAACTCCACATTCCTGTCTGCCCCCATAACCCTCGACTCCCTTGTCTATCAGAAATCTATCTAACTCAGCCTTGAATAAATTCAATGACCCAGCCTCCACTGCTTTCTGTGGAAGAGAATTCCACAGACTAACGACTCTTTGAGAAAAAAAAATTCTCCTCATCTCTAAATTAAAAGGGAGACCACATTCTTAAACCGTGTCCCCTATTCTTGTCTTCCCCACAATGTAAGGTCATCGACTTTGGACTTTGTTATGGCCAGATGAGGATGGGGGTCTCAGGCTCCCTTCTTGCCCCTTCCTCTTATTTGACCACAACAGGGTTTATTTCTTTTAAACAGTGGTTAGATTTTCTTGAGTTTAAACAAGAAAGAGGTAAGTTTATTATACTGAACACTCTAACCCAATTTTAAAATACGAAAAATATGCTACACATTCACACACACATTGACACGAGAATCACACACACACAAGCACATTACAGGAGGGAAAACAGATTTGGTTGTTGGATTAAAGTCCAGAATAAATGGAACTTAAATACTGTCAGTAAATCCAGTAGCCCTCGGCTGAAGCTGTATTCTTGAAGTCCTCGCCGGTCAATGTGTATTTTGGCTGACTTGCTTTGTTTAGGGCTTTCCTGGAGGCAGAAGCTGCAGTTGGCTCTCTTCCCCTGGTTGCTGGCTGTAGTGGCATGTAGGCTTGGAGAGTCCCCCAGTCACAGGCGGTTTTCACTTGATGTTTTCTGGGGAGAGAGAGAGAGAGAGACAAGGGAACAGCAGCCTTCTCAGCTACTGTCCACTCAGTTACTGCTTGTCTGAGTAACAAAACTTGTTTCTTCAGAGATGAACAGGTGGTCACATGGTTCTTCTCAATTCCCTTTGTTTCTAATGAGGTTTTTCTGGAATCTTCTAATGAAATTCAAGGTTCTACATGCCCTAGGGTGTCCATTCACACTTGGAGGGGGTTGGCTGTTTCAAAGTCAATGGGTGGGGATGGCCTTGACTGCCATGCCCATGAAGCCATTCTAGGTAATTCAATCACTTAAAGCAAGCCATTATCCTGGCGGGGCTTCTTGTTACACTTTTTGTCTCCCGTCTCAACTCCTGGTATTTCAGATGTAAATAGCAGTGGCCATCTTGGCTGCTAGATTTTTAAAAGTTACTTGTCAGGTTTTTTCCATTAAAAGTCCAAGATAAGTTTTCAACTGATGAAATGAATATGTCCCATTTGGCATATAGGGTTTTCCTGACAAATCCATACCATGCAGAAAGAAATGTGATGATGGGAGCATTTCATTAAAACAGTGGAAAAGAAAAAGAGGAAAACACACATTCATTCTCATTCACTCCCCAAAGTCACTCATTGTTAGAATTGTTGCAGCTGTTTTTTCTGTGTAACAGCAGGAGTTGATTTTATTTTTTGGCGTTTTGTCTGGAATGGTCACGTGTTTTCAAATGGGGTTAGGGTTTCTCTGTATCAATTTGTAATACCCTGGGGATGTACATCTCAATAAACATGTGGTCATTGGTGAAGCTTGGGGTCTGCAAATATCCATTGTTGTTTAAGGCAAGCTCTCCTGCATTTACAAGCTTTAAACTCTCAACTGCTGTTTTTGCAACACATGACTTTAACCATTCAGGTTCCAGCACCTTGATCATTTTTCTCCCTATAGTGGGGGTGGGTAATAAATTGGTTTTAAGCCCTTGTGAGGTGTCTGAAATTTCCTCTGGGCCCTTGTTCTTGCTGGAGTCTGAACAAATTGTTGGGTTTAATTAACTTTGGGCATGGGCCCTGCTCATTGGGTACTTCAGCGGGTAGATCCACCCTGACCTCACTTTTAGTTTTCTGGTGAGTCATACAAGTGCTGTTTACTTTTGGGCATTGTTGTTTCCCTTTTCCCTTTACTGTGGGGAGGGTCTCTTTGCTAATCTGCCGCATGTCCTCTGGGACATTCCTGTTCACAGTTGTCTGTCCAGCTTTTACTGCACTCCTCTGCAGCACTTCGACGAGGTAAGGCATCACCCTCACTGTTGATTCGCCTTTTTGGGAGCTTTCCTTGTGCCAGCAGGTTTCTGTAAATGCTGTTAGCAGCCTTGGTAGGGTGCCTTTTTGACCTGCATTTACATAGAAGGGTGTGGGGTCTAACTTTTCCAACATTTCAGGGTTGGCTAACCAGACAGTCGGGGCTTCCTTTTGGGAATCCTCCCGGTACTCCTTCAACCTGTCCTCATTGTCCTTTTTGTCCTCTTCCTCCCTAACTGTCTGACAGGCATTTGATTGTCTGTCCCTTTTGTTTTCGGCAGGGGTTCCACATAATCTACCAGCACTCTGTTGAAGGGTTACCCAAAAGCCAGTAGGGGAATTAGGGGTGCAGGGTTTACTGCAGGTTGGGGCTTCCCCACAGCCTGGGAGGTGTGGCATGTTTTATAGAACTCCATCACATCTTTGTGGGGTTTTGGCCAGTCAAAATGCTCTCTTATGCGGGCTTTGGTTTTTCGTATGCCGACATGTCCAGCCATGGGAAGCTCGTGGACCATTCTTAATATTTCTCTCTGGTATCTCGGCGGCACCACTATCTGGTGAACCATTGTCCATGCTTCATCCGCAGGTCTGTGAGGAGGTCTCCACTTTTTCATCAGCACCTCATTCTTTAAACAGTATCACTCAGGGACACCCTCTGCTTCAGTTTCGGTTTGGGTAGTCTGTCCTAACTTCTTTAATATTGGGTCGGCCTGCTGAGCCTCACTTAGGAGAGATCTGTTTAACCCATTCTTTGGGTCCTCTAACTTCCCAAAGAAGTTTTCAAATAACCAGACAGTACGGTCATCTGTCTGCAGAGCCAGTTCAGCCTCCTCTGTTGGAGCTGGTTGGGCCATGGACCAGGTCACCACAGTGTCAGGAAAATGCCAGGGACCATCTCCTGTAACTGCTTTGTCTCTCTCACCTCTTGCAATCTTTCTAAAACTACCGGGGAAGCTACCACCTTCGCCCCCGCCAAATCATTACCCTGGAGCAGGTCAAGCCCGTCCATAGGTAAACTAGGGACAATCCCCATGGTCACCGGTCCCGAAACCAGGTCGCACTCCAAGTGCACCCGATATAAAAAACAAAGAACAGTAAAGCACAGGAACAGGCCATTCGGCCCTCCAAGCCTGCGCCGATCATGATGCCTGTCTAAACTAAAATCTTCTGCACTTCTGGAGTCCATATCCCTCTATTCCCATCCTATTCATGTATTTGTCAAGATGTCTCTTAAACGTCGCTATTGTACCTGCTTCCACCACCTCCCCCGGCAGCAAGTTCCAGGCACTCACCACCCTCTGTGTAAAAAACTTGCCTCGCACATCCCCTCTAAACTTTGTCCCTCTCACCTTAAACCTATGTCCCCTAGTAACTGACTCTTCCACCCTGGGAAAAAGCTTCAGACCATCCACTCTGTCCATGTGACTCATAACTTTGTAAACCTCTATCATGTCGCCCCTCCACCTCCGTCGTTCTAGTGAAAACAATCCGAGTTTATCAAACCTCTCCTCATAGCTAATACCCTCCAGACCAGGCAACATCCTGGTAAACCTCTTCTGTACCCTCTCCAAAGTCTCCACATCCTTCTGGTAGTGTGGCGACCAGAATTGTACGTAATGTTCCAAGTGTGGCCTAACTAACTACCGGTATACCCCGCCTCCGATATGATTCACCTGACACTCTTGCATTCTCTGGGGGAGAGGTCATGCCTTTTCCCGGCAGATGGGATCTGGTGGCCCCTGTATCCCTGGGTATGACGATGGGCTTGCTTGCCTCACTCGAGGGGTATGGGCTTACTTTCCCTTGGGATACACAATCCTGATAACCTTCAGGGATTTTGGTAAATTTTCCCACACTTACAGCAGTAGGTTTACTGGGTCCTACTGCTGAAGTTAAATCCATAGCCTGCTCTGCTGTACTTTCCATCAGGGCCCCTTCTCCTGCACTGGTCTAGTGTGCCCTGATTAATCCTACAGGTTTTCCCCGTAATTTCCAGCTGTCAGTTCGGAGGTGACCTGCTGTATTGCAGTGCAAACATGCAGGTCTCCGGGTCTCACTCCTGCTCTTAGCACCGTCATTTTTGGCTTGAGAAGGGCCCCCTGTGTGTCCAGCTTCCGTTCTTGCCCAGGGCTGCTCGGGCTCCTATCACCCTCCTAACTTTTATCCTTTTCGGGTTTGTGGGGGTGACTAGGGAAGAGTTTCCCTTGGGGTAAGGACAGCCAGAACTGCGGCCTGCCTGGCTCTGTGAACCTTTCGTTCCTCACTGTGGGTTTAATAGAAAGGGGATGTGAGTTTTTAAACTCCGAGAAACATCACGTCTCTGAGGTTTTCATATGTGGCTGTACCTTAAGTGCCCTTAGCCACTGGTCAAAAACAAGCTGCTTAACTCTTTCAAGCTCCTGGGAAGTTTGGTCAGGCTACTTCCAGAGGGTTCGGAATTTCTGGCGATATGCTTCCGCTATTACTTCATATGCCCCGAGGATAGCATTTTGAGTCATCTCATAATCTGATGAACTTTCATCTGACAACAGTGAATAAACCTCATGGGCTTTTCCTGTCAGGTTGCTTTGTAACAACAGGGTCCAGCTCTTGGCCGGCCATTTCAACAGTCTTGCAAGCTTTTCAAAAGTGACAAAAAATGCTTCCACATCCCCCTCACTGAACTTAGAAATCAGCTGGGAGAACTTTAAGAGTTCAGCACATGGTCCTGAGCTAGGGATAGCTTCTTCACTAGCCACACCCTCACTGGGTGTACTGTGTCGCCCCCTAATTAATTCAAGCCGTCTTAGCTGTTTCCTCCTTCTCCTTCTGGAAAGTTCTTTCTTTTTCCCTTTCTTGATACTCTCTCTGCTCTTTCTCGCTCTGGAATTCCAACTCCAGTTTCCTCTGTTCTAATTGTATTTTTGCTAACATTACCCTGTCTGTTTCTGACTCTTCAGCTTCAAGTGAAAAATATTTGGTCACAAGTCTTAGGATTTCGGATTTCCTAGCTTTCACATGAGAAGTAATCCCTAACTGTCCAGCTACATTCCTCAACTCTTCAACTAGGTAGGGCCTTTAACCTGTCCCAAGTTACTTCACCCTGGCTTGGGAAGGTACTGGCCTCGAGTGTGGACATGTTAATATTCCAGCAGCAACAACCAAGAAAACCTGGATTGAAGTTTTTAAAATTTTGATAGGGATCAACTTGGCTTCCCACTTCCAATTTCTCCTTTGTTGTTGGGTTACAACCCCAGACAAGCCCCCAGATTTCTGTTACGACCAGGTGAGGAGGGGGTCTCAGGCTGCACTCTTGCCCCTTCCTTTTATTTGACCACAACAGGGTTTATTCCTTTTAAACAGTGGTTGTGCTTACCACCTCAGTCAGTGTTTTACCTATTCCTTTACTGTGATTGCGAAAGAACCAATCGGACAGGTTTTCTTGAGTTTAAACAAGAAAGAGGTAAGTTTGTTATACTTAACACTCTAACCCAATTTTAAAATACGAAAAATACGCTACACATTCACACACACATTGACACGAGAATCACACACACACAAGTAGATTACAGAGGGAAAACAGATTTGGTTGTTGGATTAAAGGCCAGAATAAATGGAACTTAAATACTGTCAGTAAATCCAGTAGTCCTCGGCTGAAGCTGTATTCTTGAAGTTCTCACTGGTCAAAGTGTATTTTGGCTGACTTGCTTTGTTCAGGGTTTTCCTGGAGGCAGAATCTGTAGTTGGTTCTCTTCCCCTGGTTGCTGACTCTAGCAGTCTGTAGGCTTGGAGAGTCCCCCAGTCACAGACAGTTTTCATTTGATGTTTTCTGGGGAAGAGAGAGAAAGACAGGCGAGCAGTAGCCTTCTCAACCACTGTCCACTGAGTTACTGCGTGTCTGTGTAACAAAACTTTCAGTTTCTTCAGAGATGAACAGGCGTTCACATGGTTCCCTCACACCCCTTTGTTTCTAATGAGGTTTTTCTGGAATTGTCTAATGAAATTCAAGGTTTTACATGTCCCAGGATATCCATTCACACTTGGAGGGGGTTGGCTTTTTCAAAGTCAATGGGTGGGGAGGGCCTTGACGGCCGTGCTAATGAAGCCATTCTAGGTAATTCAATCATTTAGAACCAGCCGTTGTCCTGGCGGGGCTTCTTGTTAGACTCTTTGTCTCCAGTCTCATCTCCTGGTATTTCAGATGTAAATGGAAGTGGCCATTTGGCTACTAGTTTTTAAAAGTTATTTGTCAGGTTTTTTCCATTAAAAGTCTATGGTAAGTTTCCAACTGATGACATTAATATGTCCCATTTGGTACATAGGGTTTTCCTGACAACCTAAAAAGGATAGAGCAGGGTACTCTCTAAATGGTGAAAAGCTAGAAACAGTGGAAGTCCAAAGAGATTTGGGGAGTCCAAGTACACAGATCATTAAAATGCCATGAACAGTTACAGAAAATAATCAAAAAGATTACTAGAATGCTGGCATTTTTATCTAGAGAACTAGAATATAAAGAGATGGAAGTTATGCTTCATTATACAAATCCCTGGTTAGACCACACGTGGAGTTACTGTGAGCAGTTCTAGGCACCACACCTTAGGAAGGATATATTGGCCTTGAATGGAGTGCAGTGTAGATGTTCCAGAATGATACAAAAAACAAAGAACAGTACAGCACAGGAACAGGCCATTTGGCCCTCCAAGCCTGCACCGATCTTGATGCCTGTCTAAACTAAAACCTTCTGCACTTCCAGGGACCGTATCCCTCTATTCCCATCCTATTCATGTATTTGTCAAGATGCCTCTTAAACGTCGCTATCGTACCTGCTTCCACCACCTCCCCCGGCAGCAAGTTCCAGGCACTCACCACCCTCTGTGTAAAAAAACCTGCCTCGCACATCCCCTCTAAACTTTGCCCCTCTCACCTTAAACCTATGTCCCCTAGTAACTGACTCTTCCACCCTGGGAAAAAGCTTCTGACTATCCACTCTGTCCATGCCACTCATAACTTTGTAAACCTCTATCATGTCGCCCCTCCACCTCCGTCGTTCCAGTGAAAACAATCCGTGTTTTTCCAACCTCTCCTCATAGCTAATGCCCTCCAGACCAGGCAACATCCTGGTAAACTCTTCTGTACTCTCTCCAAAGCCTCCACATCCTTCTGGTAGTGTGGCAACCAGAATTGTACGCAATATTCCAAGTGTGGCCTAACTAAACTTCTGTACAGCTGCAGCATGACTTGCCAATTTTTATACTCTATGCCCCGACTGATGAAGGCAAGCATGCCGTATGCCTTCTTGACTACCTAATCCACCTGCGTTGCCACTTTCAGTGATCTGTGGACCTGTACGCCCAGGTCTCTCTGCGTGTCAGTACTCAGAAGGGTTCTGCCATTTACTGTATACTTCCCACCTGTATTAGACCTTCCAAAATGCATTACCTCACATTTGTCCGGATTAAACTCCATCTGCCATTTCTCCGCCCAAGTCTCCAACCGATCTATATCCTGCTGTATCCTCTGACAATCCTCATCACTATCCACAACTCCACCAACCTTTGTGTCGTCCGTAAACCTACCAATCAGACCAGCTACATTTTCCTCCAAATCATTTATATATACTACAAACAGCAAAGGTCCCAGCACTGATCCCTGTGGAACACCACTAGTCACATCCCTCCATTCAGAAAAGCACCCTTCCACTGCTACCCTCTGTCTTCTATGACCGAGCCAGTTCTGTAGCCATCTTGCCAGCTCACCTCTGATCCCGTGTGACTTCACCTTTTGTACCAGTCTGCCATGAGGGACCTTGTCAAAGGCTTTACTGAAGTCCATGTAGACAACATCCACTGCCCTTCCTTCATCAATCATCTTCATCACTTCCTCAAAAAACTTGATCAAGTTAGTGAGAGACGACCTCCCCTTCACAAAACCATGCTGCTTCTCGCTAATAAGTCCATTTGTTTCCAAATGGGAGTAAATCCTGCCCGAAGAATCCTCTCTAATAATTTCCCTACCACTGACGTAAGGCTCACCGGCCTGTAATTTCCTGGATTATCCTTGTTACCCTTCTTAAACAAAGGAACAACATTGGGTATTCTCCAGTCCTCTGGGAGCTCACCTGTAGCTAATGAGGATACAAAGATTTCTGTCAAGGCCCCAGCAATTTCCTCCCTTGCCTCCCTCAGTATTCTCGGATAGATCCCATCAGGCCCTGGGGACTTATCTACCTTAATGTTTTTCAAGACGCCCAACACCTCCTCCTTTTTGATATTGACATGACCCAGACTATCTACACTCCCTTCCCTAGACTCATCATCCACCAAGTCCTTCCCTTTGATGAATACTGATGCAAAGTACTCATTTAGTACCTCGCCCATTTCCTCTGGCTCCACGCATAGATTCCCTCCTCTGTCCTTGAGTGAGCCAACCCTTTCCCTGGCTACCCTCTTGCTCTTTATATATGTATAAAAATCCTTGGGATTCTCCTTAATCCTGTTTGCCAATGACTTTTCATGACCCCTTTTAGCCCTCCTGACTCCTTGCTTAAGTTCCTTCCTACTTTCTTTATATTCCTCAAGGGCTTCGTCTGGTCCCAGCCTTCTAGCCCTTACGAATATTTCCTTTTTCTTTTTGACTAGGCTCCACAATATCCCTCGTTATCCAAGGTTCCCGAAACTTGCCAAACTTATTCTTCATCCCCACAGGAACATGCCAGTCCTGGATACCTTCACACCAAAGCTTAAATTACGAGGAGAAATTACACAAACTAGGGCTGTGTTCTCGGGAATTTATATGGCTAAGGGGTGATCTGATTTATGGGGAGCATATAGGGTAGATAGAGAGAAGCTATTTCTGCTGGTTGGGAAGTCTACGACTAGGGAGCATAGTCTAAAAGTTAGAGCCAGGCTTTTCAAGAGTGAAATTAGGAAATACTTCAACAAAGAAAGGGTGGATGAAGTTTGGAACTCTCTGCCCAAATGGCAATTGATGCTAGACCAATTGTAAATTTTAAAGCTGAGATTGATAGATTTTTGTTAACCAAAGGCATTAAGGGAAATGGGGTTAAGGTGGGTATATGGAGGTAGGTTGCAGATCAGCCATGATCTGACTGAATGGAGGAATATGCTCAAGGGGCTAAATGGCCTAAATAAGAACATAAGAAATAGGCCCCTTGAGCCTGCTCTGCTCTGCTATTCAATAAGATCATGACTGATTTGATTGTGGCCTTAAGTTCCCTTTCCTGTCTGTCCACCATCCCCTTAAACCCTTTACTCCATTGTAGATCAAAAATCTGTCTAACTCAGCCTTGAATATATTCAATGGCACAGCCTCGCTGCTCTCTGGGTCAGAGGATTCCAAAGATCAATGACCCTCAGAGAAGAAATTTCTCCTGTTACAAATGCTGGACATAGTGGTATGGTTATGTTTTAAAAACTGCGATCTTTATTGCAATGTAAAATGGACATTTAGAAGAAACATGTGACCTCATACAAAATCTGCCCAGAGACAAGCCAGGGATCTTGGTTAGCATAAGAACAAGGAACACAGATCAAAGACCCCTTTGAAAGCTGGGTGCAAGGTTGTAACACCTGAAGGACAATGGGTTTTGGTCTCCCAAACACTCAGATTGTAAACAGGGAGCCAGAGGCTCTAAAATGTAGATTAGAGTTGTAATTTTTAACACCTGGAAACAAAGGAAGACCTAGGTAGTTTTGCTAAGGTCAGACTTATGGTCTCTGAGAATTGTCAAAAGCAAACAACTATTGTCTTTTGTTCTGGATAAATTCAAGAGGCTTTCCTAGGCCTGGAGGCTGAAAGGAAGAACAGCAGTCAGCTGAGAGAGATAGAGAGGTCTGTGGGCTATTTCTGGGGAGACAGCTGCTCTAAACACTGATACATCAGAAGGCTGCTAAGATTTGAACCCAGTTCAAAGGCTTGATGTTTCTGGAGGAGAAAAGACCAACTGGGTCACCAGAGGATTGCCTTATTAACAGAAGTCCAGCCGAGTGTGCTCGGAAGAAATGAGCGAAGAGGATATTGGCTTTGAGAAGGACACTGGGAGATCCAACCCATTGGAGCCGGGAAGAGTTTGGAACTTTTAACTGCAAGAATACCTTTCTTGCTGAGAACACCATGTAATGTATAAATGTGGTGTGGGGTTTTCGAGTTTGTTACCAAGTTGATGGGAAATACCTTACTCTGTAATCTAGTGTGTTAGCTACCTACTAAATTCTGTTTAGTTAATGTGGACTTTTTAGTTTAGTTGTTACAGTAAAAGCCTTAAAATGTGAAATCTTGTCATGTGACTCTTTAATTGGTCACTGGAAGTCATATCTCTTGTTTTAAAGTTAGCAGTCTATACTGAGGTTATAACACTCCTCATTTCTGTCTTAAATGGGAGGCCCCTTATTTTGAAACAGTGTCCCTAGTTCGAGCTTCGCCCAAAAGGGGAAACATCCTCTCAGCACCTACCCTGTCAAGCCCCCTCAGAATCTTATTGCAATAAAATCACCTCTCATTCTTCTAGACTCCAATGAATAGAGGCCCAACTTGCTCAACCTTTCTTCATAAGACAACCCCGTCATCCCAGTAATCAACCTAGTGAACCTTCTTTGAACTGCTTCCAATGCAAGGATATCCCTCCTTAAATTAAGGAGACCAAAACTGTACGCAGTACTCTCAGCAATGCCCTGTACAGTTGTAGCAAGACTCCCCTACTTTTATACTCCATCCCCCTTGCAATAAAGGCCAACATCCCATTTGCTTTCCTAATTAGTTGCTGTGCCTGCATGCTAACTTTTAGTGTTTCATGTACGAGGACAGCCTGATCCCTCTGTACTGCAGCATTCTGTAGTCTCTCTCCATTTAAATAATATTCTGCTTTTCTATTCTTCCTGCCAAAATGGACAACCTCACATTTCCCCACACTATATTCCATCTACCAATTTTTGCCCACTCACTTAAACCTATCTATATCCCTTTGCAGACTCTTTCTATCCTCCTCACAACTTGCTTTCCTACCTATCTTTGCATCATCAGCAAATTTGGCTACAATATACTCAGTTCCTTCATCCAAGTCATTGATAATAGGTTGTCAATAATTGAGACCCCAGCACTGATTCCTGTGGCACCCCACTAGTTACAGTTTGCCAAACTGAAAATGCCCCATTTATCCCAACTCTCTGTTTCCTATTACTTAGCCAATCCTCTATCTATGCTAATATATTACCCCAAACACCATGAGCTCTTATCTTATGCAATAACCTTTTATGTGACACCTTATCGAACGCCTTTTGCAAATCCAAATACACTACATCTACTGGTTGCCCTTTATCCACCCTGCTTGTTACATCCTCAAAGAACTCTAACAAGTTTATCAAACACAATTTTCCTTTCACAAAAACATGTTGACTCTTCTTGATTATATTATGATTTTCTAAATGTCCTGCTACTACTTCCTTACTGATGGAATCCAGCATGTTCCCAATGACAGATGCCTCTCCTGTTCCTATGTTCCTAAGCCACAACTTTTTCTTTTAAAGAAAAAAAGATTGACAATGTTCAGACGTTGCAGTGACAAAGAAATGATATTGATGTCATTAAATGCCTTTCTACCATCAACAGTTATTTCTAGTCAGAAGAAAATAGTCCTCAACACTCAACTCCAATCTTCCCTGCCATGCATTCATTGATGCTAGGAATATACCCGTCAGATTGTCAAACATGACTCATGAAGGCCTTGGCAGGTTGGGATATCTGCACAAATTTCTACTTAAAACGTTCAACTCACTGAAGATTCTTCCTTTTTCTCCCAAGGTTTCCCTTTCCACCACTCCTGGCTCTGCATCATTTCTGGAAGGCCTTTTGCTCGATTACCATCGGAAATTGTTGAAGTCTGCCCAGGAAGCACCAGATTTACTGTGGAATTTCGGCTCTCTGATGTGGAGGCTCGGGCTGCAGAGGGGTTAAAATATTTGCTTCAGTGAAAATACAGCCACATGAAAATAACTAATCACACAAACATACACCCACACTCACAATCATACACTAGCGCACACATGCCCACATAGACCAGCAGCACACACACCAACACACCAGCACAGACTCACACACAAACATACACAGGCACACACCAACACACCAACACAGACTCACACACAAACATACACAGGCACACACCAATACACCAACACAGACTCACACACAAACATACACAGGCACACACCAACACACCAGCACAGACTCACACACAAACATACACAGGCACACACCAACACACCAGCACTGACTCACACACAAACATACACAGGCACACACCAACACACCAACACAGACTCACACACAAACATACACAGGCACACACCAATACACCAACACAGACTCACACACAAACATACACAGGCACACACCAACACAGACTCACACACAAACATACACAGGCACACACCAACACACCAACACAGACTCACACACAAACATACACAGGCACACACCAATACACCAACACAGACTCACACACAAACATACACAGGCACACACCAACACACCAACACAGACTCACACACAAACATACACAGGCACACACCAACACACCAACACAGACTCACACACAAACATACACAGGCACACACCAATACACCAGCACAGACTCACACACAAACATACACAGGCACACACCAACACACAAACACAGACTCACACACAAACATACACAGG
The DNA here is from genome assembly GCF_036365525.1 of Heterodontus francisci. Lineage (NCBI taxonomy): Eukaryota > Metazoa > Chordata > Chondrichthyes > Heterodontiformes > Heterodontidae > Heterodontus > Heterodontus francisci. The sequence continues at coordinate 51,250,257 of NC_090406.1, read as the reverse complement.
CACACACCAATACACCAGCACAGACTCACACACAAACATACACAGGCACACACCAACACACCAGCACAGACTCACACACAAACATACACAGGCACACACCAACACACCAGCACAGACTCACACACAAACATACACAGGCACACACCAACACACCAGCACAGACTCACACACAAACATACACAGGCACACACCAACACACCAGCACAGACTCACACACAAACATACACAGGCACACACCAATACACCAGCACAGACTCACACACAAACATACACAGGCACACACCAACACACCAGCACAGACTCACACACAAACATACACAGGCACACACCAACACACCAGCACAGACTCACACACAAACATACACAGGCACACACCAACACACCAGCACAGACTCACACACAAACATACACAGGCACACACCAACACACCAGCACAGACTCACACACAAACATACACAGGCACACACCAATACACCAACACAGACTCACACACAAACATACACAGGCACACACCAACACACCAACACAGACTCACACACAAACATACACAGGCACACACCAATACACCAGCACAGACTCACACACAAACATACACAGGCACACACCAACACACAAACACAGACTCACACACAAACATACACAGGCACACACCAATACACCAGCACAGACTCACACACAAACATACACAGGCACACACCAACACACCAGCACAGACTCACACACAAACATACACAGGCACACACCAACACACCAGCACAGACTCACACACAAACATACACAGGCACACACCAACACACCAGCACAGACTCACACACAAACATACACAGGCACACACCAACACACCAGCACAGACTCACACACAAACATACACAGGCACACACCAATACACCAGCACAGACTCACACACAAACATACACAGGCACACACCAACACACCAGCACAGACTCACACACAAACATACACAGGCACACACCAACACACCAGCACAGACTCACACACAAACATACACAGGCACACACCAACACACCAGCACAGACTCACACACAAACATACACAGGCACACACCAACACACCAACACACATTCACACAGTTACTCACATATACACCATATCCAAAAAGCAAAGAACTGATAACCTGCAGAAATATAAAAATGAACCAGTCTGTGTGACCTTCAAATGGTAAAGCCCCAATGAACATAGCTCTGTCACAGCCCCAGCAGCTCAGTGACTGTGTTGGTGTATTGGTGTGTGCGTGTGTTGGTGTATGTTTTGTGTTGGTGTATGTGCATGTTGGTGTATGTTTGTGTGTGCTGTATGCTGAGCATCTGCAGAGGGAGTGTGGGAGGGAGAGTGAGAGTGTGAGGGGGGGGGGGAAAGTGGGAGTGTGGGTGGAACAGTGGATGTGTGGGAGGGGCAGTGGGAGGACAGTGGAGTGTGGGAGGGATAGTGGGCGCGTGATGGGGGAGTGTGGGAGGGACAGTGGGAGTATAGGAGGGATAGTGAGAGTGTAGGAGGGATAGTGGAGTGTGGGAGGGACAGTGGGAGTGTAGGAGGGACAGTGGGTGTATAGGAGGGACAGTGGGAGTGTAGGAGGGATAGTGGAGTGTGGGAGGGACAGTGGGAGTATAGGAGGGATAGTGAGAGTGTAGGAGGGACAGTGGAGTGTGGGAGGGACAGTGGGAGTGTAGGAGGGACAGTGGGAGTATAGGAGGGATAGTGAGAGTGTAGGAGGGACAGTGGGAGTATAGGAGGGATAGTGAGAGTGTAGGAGGGACAGTGAGAGTGTAGGAGGGACAGTGGGAGTGTAGGAGGGACAGTGGGAGTATAGGAGGGATAGTAAAAGTATAGGAGGGATAGTGAGAGTGTGATAGGAACAGTGGAGTGTGGGAGGGTCAGTGGGAGTGTGGGAAGGACAGTGGAGTGTGGGAGGGATGGTGGGAGTGTAGGAGGGATAGTGGGAGTGTAGGAGGGACAGTGGAGTGTTGGAGGGACAGTGGGAGTGTGGGAGGGACAGTGGGAGTGTGGGAGGGATAGTGAGAGTGTAGGAGGGACAGTGGAGTGTAGGAGGGATAGTGAGAGTGTAGGAGGGATAGTGGAGTGTGGGAGGGATAGTGAGAGTGTATGAGGGATAGTGGAGTGTGGGAGGGACAGTGGAGTGTGGGAGGGACAGTGGCAGTGTAGGAGGGATAGTGAGAGTGTAGGAGGGATAGTGGAGTGTGGGAGGGACAGTGGAGTGTGGGAGGGACAGTGGGAGTGTGGGAGGGATAGTGAGCGTGTAGGAGGGATAGTGGCGTGTGGGAGGGACAGTGGGAGTGTGGGAGGGATAGTGAGAGTGTAGGAGGGATAGTGGAGTGTGGGAAGGACAGTGGAGTGTGGGAGGGACAGTGGGAGTGTGGGAGGGATAGTGAGAGTGTAGGAGGGATAGTGGAGTGTGGGAGGGACAGTGGGAGTGTAGGAGGGACAGTGGGAGTGTGGGAGGAACAGTGGGAGTGTGGGAGGGATAGTGGAGTGTAGGAGGGATAGTGGGAGTGTAGGAGGGACAGTGGGAGTGTGGGAGGGACAGTGGGAGTGTGGGAGGGATAGTGGAGTGTAGGAGGGATAGTGGGAGTGTGGGAGGGACAGTGGGAGTGTGGGAGGAACAGTGGGAGTGTGAGAGGGATAGTGGAGTGTAGGAGGGATAGTGGAGTGTGGGAGGGACAGTGGGAGTGTGGGAGGGATAGTGGAGTGTGGGAGGGACAGTGGGAGTGTGGGAGGGACAGTGGGAGTGCGGGAGGGACAGTGGGAGTGTAGGAGGGACAGTGGACTTTAGGAGGGATAGTGGAGTGTAGGAGGGACAGTGAGAGTGTAGGAGGGACAGTGGGAGTGTAGGAGGGAGAGTGGGAGTGTAGGAGGGACAGTGGGTGTTTGGAAGGGACAGTGAGAGTGTAGGAGGGATAGTGGGAGTGTAGGAGGGAGAGTGGGAGTGTAGGAGGGACAGTGGGAGTGTAGGAGGGAGAGTGGGAGTGTAGGAGGGACAGTGGGAGAGTAGGAGGGCTAGTGGGAGCGCAGGAGGGATAGTGGGAGAGAGGGAGGGGCAGTGGGAGTGCTGTGTGGGAGAGTGGAGTGTAGGAGGGATAGTGGAGTGTGGGAGTGTAGGAGGGACAGTGGAGTGTGGGAGGGGCTGTGGGAGTGTAGGAGGGACTGTGGGGTGTGGGAGGGGCTGTGGGAGTGTAGGAGGGACTGTGGGAGAGTGGGAGTGCAGGAGGGACAGTGGAGTGTGGGAGGGACAGTGGGTGTGGGAGGGACTGTGGGAGTGTAGGAGGGACTGTGGAGTGTGGATGGGACTGTGGGAGTGTAGGAGGGCCTGTGGGAGAATGGGAGTGTAGGAGGGACAGTGGGAGAGTGGGAGTGTAGGAGGGACAGTGGGTGTGTGATGCGAACAGTGGGAGTGTAGGAGGGATAGTGGTGTGTAGGAGGGATAGTGGACTGTAGGAGGGATAGTGGAGTGGAGGAGGGATAGTGGAGTGTTGGAGGGACAGTGGGTGTTTGGAAGGGACAGTGAGAGTGCAGGAGGGATAGTGGACTGTAGGAGGGACAGTGGAGTGTAGGAGGGATAGTGGAGTGTTGGAGGGACAGTGGGTGTTTGGAAGGGACAGTGGGAGTGTAGGAGGGACAGTGGGTGTTTGGATGGGACAGTAAGAGTGTAGGAGGGATAGTGGACTGTAGGAGGGATAGTGGAGTGTTGGAGGGACAGTGGGTGTTTGGAAGGGACAGTGGGAGTGTAGGAGGGATAGTGGAGTGGAGGAGGGAAAGTGGAGTGTTGGAGGGACAGTGGGTGTTTGGAAGGGACAGTGGGAGTGTGGGAGGGACAGTGGGAGTGCAGGAGGGACAGTGGGAGTGTAGGAGGGACAGTGGGAGTGTAGGAGGGATGGTGGGCGTGTGGGAGGGACAGTGGGAGTGTGGGAGGGACAGTGGGAGAGTGGGAGGGATAGTGGGAGTGTAGGAGGGTCAGTGGGAGTGTAGGAGGGATAGTGGAGTGTGGGAGGGACAGTGGAGTGTGGGAGGGATAGTGGGTGTTTGGAAGGGACAGTGGGAGTGTAGGAGGGATAGTGGAGTGTAGGAGGGATAGTGGAGTGTAGGAGGTATAGTGGAGTGTTGGAGGGACAGTGGGTGTTTGGAAGGGACAGTGCAGTGTGGGAGGGACAGTGGAGAGTGGGAGGGATAGTGGGAGTGTAGGAGGGACAGTGGAGTGTGGGAGGGATAGTGCGAGTGTAGGAGGGACAGTGGAGTGTGGGAGGGACAGTGGGAGTGTGGGAGGGACAGTGGAAGTGTGGGAGGGATAGTGGGAGTGTAGGAGGGATAGTGGGAGTGCAGGAGGGACAGTGGAGTGTGGGAGGGATAGTGGGAGTGTAGGAGGGATAGTGGAGTGTGGGAGGGACAGTGGGAGTATAGGAGGGATAGTGGAGTGTGGGAGGGACAGCGGGAGTATAGGAGGGATAGTGAGGGTGTCGGAGGGATAGTGGAGTGTGGGAGGGACAGTGGGAGTGTAGGAGGGACAGTGGGTGTATAGGAGGGACAGTGGGCGTGTAGTAGGGATAGTGGAGTGTGGGAGGGACAGTGGGAGTATAGGAGGGAGAGTGAGAGTGTAGGAGGGACAGTGGGAGTATAGGAGGGATAGTGAGAGTGTAGGAGGGATAGTGGAGTGTGGGAGGGACAGTGGGAGTGTAGGAGGGACAGTGGGAGTATAGGAGGGATAGTCAGAGTGTAGGAGGGACAGTGGGAGTATAGGAGGGATAGTGAGAGTGTAGGAGGGACAGTGAGAGTGTAGGAGGGACAGTGGGAGTGTAGGAGGGACAGTGGGAGTATAGGAGGGATAGTAAAAGTATAGGAGGGATAGTGAGAGTGTAGTAGGAACAGTGGAGTGTGGGAGGGACAGTGGGAGTGTGGGAGGGACAGTGGAGTGTGGGAGGGATAGTGGGAGTGTAGGAGGGATAGTGGGAGTGTAGGAGGGACAGTGGAGTGTGGGAAGGACAGTGGGAGTGTGGGAGGGACAGTGGGAGTGTGGGAGGGATAGTGAGAGTGTAGGAGGGACAGTGGAGTGTAGGAGGGACAGTGAGAGTGTAGGAGGGATAGTGGAGTGGAGGAGAGAAAGTGGAGTGTTGGAGGGACAGTGGGTGTTTGGAAGGGACAGTGGGAGTGTAGGAGGGACAGTGGGTGTTTGGAAGGGACAGTAAGAGTGTAGGAGGGATAGTGGACTGTAGGAGGGATAGTGGAGTGTTGGAGGGACAGTGGGTGTTTGGAAGGGACAGTGGGAGTGTAGGAGGGATAGTGGAGTGGAGGAGGGAAAGTGGAGTGTTGGAGGGACAGTGGGTGTTTGGAAGGGACAGTGGGAGTGTAGGAGGGATAGTGGGTGTTTGGAAGGGACAGTGGGACTGTGGGAGGGACAGTGGGAGTGCAGGAGGGACAGTGGGAGTGTAGGAGGGACAGTGGGAGTGTAGGAGGGATGGTGGGCGTGTGGGAGGGACAGTGGGAGTGCAGGAGGGACAGTGGGAGTGTGGGAGGGACAGTGGGAGTGTGGGAGGGATAGTGGGAGTGTAGGAGGGTCAGTGGGAGTGTAGGAGGGAGAGTGGAGTGTAGGAGGGAGAGTGGAGTGTGGGAGGGACAGTGGAGTGTTGGAGGGACAGTGGGTGTTTGGAAGGGACAGTGGGAGTGTAGGAGGGATAGTGGAGTGTTGGAGGGATAGTTGAAGTGTTGGAGGGACAGTGGGAGTGTAGGAGGGACAGTGGGAGTGTAGGAGGGATAGTGGGAGTGTGGGAGGGACAGTGGAGTGTTGGAGGGACAGTGGGTGTTTGGAAGGGACAGTGGGAGTGTAGGAGGGATAGTGGAGTGTTGGAGGGATAGTTGAAGTGTAGGAGGGACAGTGGGAGTGTAGGAGGGACAGTGGGAGTGTAGGAGGGATAGTGGGAGTGTGGGAGGGACAGTGGGAGTGTGGGAGGGACAGTGGGAATGTTGGAGGGACAGTGGGAATGTAGGAGGGATAGTGGGAGTGTGGGAGGGATAGCGGGAGTGTAGGAGGGACAGTGGGAGTGTAGGAGGGACAGTGGGTGTGTAGGAGGAATAGTGGAGTGTGGGAGGGACAGTGGCAGTATAGGAGGGATAGTGAGAGTGTAGGAGGGACAGTGGGAGTATAGGAGGGATAGTGAGAGTGTAGGAGGTATAGTGGAGTGTGGGAGGGACAGTGGGAGTATAGGAGGGATAGTGAGAGTGTAGGAGGGACAGTGGGAGTATAGGAGGGATAGTGAGAGTGTAGGAGGGACAGTGGGAGTATAGGAGGGATAGTGAGAGTGTAGGAGGGACAGTGGGAGTATAGGAGGGATAGTGAGAGTGTAGGAGGGACAGTGGGAGTGTAGGAGGGACAGTGGGAGTGTGGGAGGGACAGTGGAAGTGTGGGAGGGATAGTGGGAGTGTAGGAGGGATAGTGGGAGTGTAGGAGGGACAGTGGAGTGTGGGAGGGATAGTGGGAGTGTAGGAGGGACAGTGGAAGTGTGGGAGGGATAGTGGGAGTGTAGGAGGGATAGTGGGGGTGTAGGAGGGACAGTGGAGTGTGGGAGGGATAGTGGGAGTGTAGGAGGGACAGTGGAGTGTGGGAGGGATAGTGCGAGTGTAGGAGGGACAGTGGAGTGTGGGAGGGACAGTGGGAGTGTGGGAGGGACAGTGGAAGTGTGGGAGGGATAGTGGGAGTGCAGGAGGGATAGTGGGAGTGTAGGAGGGACAATGGAGTGTGGGAGGGATAGTGGGAGTATAGGAGGGACAGTGGAGTGTGGGAGGGATAGTGGGAGTGTCGGAGGGAGAGTGGGAGTGTGGGATGGACAGTGGGAGTGTGGGAGGGACAGTGGAGTGTGGGAGGGATAGTGAGATGTGTAGGAGGGACAGTGGAGTGTGGGAGGGACAGTGGAGTGTGGGAGGGATAGTGAGAGTGTAGGAGGGATAGTGGAGTGTGGGAGGGACAGTGGAAGTGTGGGAGGGACAGTGGGAATGTAGGAGGGACAGTGGAGTGTGGGAGGGACAGTGGGAGTGTGGGAGGGACAGTGGGAGTGTGGGAGGGATAGTGGGAGTGTAGGAGGGATAGTGGAGTGTGGGAGGGACAGTGGTGTGTGGGAGGGACAGTGGGAGTGTGGGAGGGACAGTGGGAGTGTGGGAGGGACAGTGGGAGTGTGGGAGGGATAGTGAGAGTGTAGGAGGGATAGTGGAGTGTGGCAGGGAAAGTGGGAGTGTGGGAGGGACAGTGAGAGTGTCGGAGGGATAGTGGAGTGTGGGAGGGACAGTGGAGTGTGGGAGGAACAGTGGGAGTGTGGGAGGGACAGTGGGAGTGTGGGAGGGACAGTGGGATGGTGGGAGGGATAGTGAGAGTGTCGGAGGGATAGTGGAGTGTGGGAGGGATAGTGGGAGTGTGGGAGGGAGAGTGGAGTGTAGGACGGAGAGTGGAGTGTGGGAGGGACAGTGGAGTGTTGGAGGGACAGTGGGTGTTTGGAAGGGACAGTGGGAGTGTAGGAGGGATAGTGGAGTGTTGGAGGGATAGTTGAAGTGTTGGAGGGACAGTGGGAGTGTAGGAGGGACAGTGGGAGTGTAGGAGGGATAGTGGGAGTGTGGGAGGGACAGTGGAGTGTTGGAGGGACAGTGGGTGTTTGGAAGGGACAGTGGGAGTGTAGGAGGGATAGTGGAGTGTTGGAGGGATAGTTGAAGTGTAGGAGGGACAGTGGGAGTGTAGGAGGGACAGTGGGAGTGTAGGAGGGATAGTGGGAGTGTGGGAGGGACAGTGGGAGTGTGGGAGGGACAGTGGGAATGTTGGAGGGACAGTGGGAATGTAGGAGGGATAGTGGGAGTGTGGGAGGGATAGCGGGAGTGTAACAGGGACAGTGGGAGTGTAGGAGGGACAGTGGGTGTGTAGGAGGAATAGTGGAGTGTGGGAGGGACAGTGGCAGTATAGGAGGGATAGTGAGAGTGTAGGAGGGACAGTGGGAGTATAGGAGGGATAGTGAGAGTGTAGGAGGTATAGTGGAGTGTGGGAGGGACAGTGGGAGTATAGGAGGGATAGTGAGAGTGTAGGAGGGACAGTGGGAGTATAGGAGGGATAGTGAGAGTGTAGGAGGGACAGTGGGAGTATAGGAGGGATAGTGAGAGTGTAGGAGGGACAGTGGGAGTATAGGAGGGATAGTGAGAGTGTAGGAGGGACAGTGGGAGTGTAGGAGGGACAGTGAGAGTGTAGGAGGGACAGTGGGAGTGTGGGAGGGACAGTGGAAGTGTGGGAGGGATAGTGGGAGTGTAGGAGGGATAGTGGGAGTGTAGGAGGGACAGTGGAGTGTGGGAGGGATAGTGGGAGTGTAGGAGGGACAGTGGAAGTGTGGGAGGGATAGTGGGAGTGTAGGAGGGATAGTGGGGGTGTAGGAGGGACAGTGGAGTGTGGGAGGGATAGTGGGAGTGTAGGAGGGACAGTGGAGTGTGGGAGGGATAGTGCGAGTGTAGGAGGGACAGTGGAGTGTGGGAGGGACAGTGGGAGTGTGGGAGGGACAGTGGAAGTGTGGGAGGGATAGTGGGAGTGCAGGAGGGATAGTGGGAGTGTAGGAGGGACAATGGAGTGTGGGAGGGATAGTGGGAGTATAGGAGGGACAGTGGAGTGTGGGAGGGATAGTGGGAGTGTCGGAGGGAGAGTGGGAGTGTGGGATGGACAGTGGGAGTGTGGGAGGGACAGTGGAGTGTGGGAGGGATAGTGAGAGTGTAGGAGGGACAGTGGAGTGTGGGAGGGACAGTGGAGTGTGGGAGGGATAGTGAGAGTGTAGGAGGGATAGTGGAGTGTGGGAGGGACAGTGGAAGTGTGGGAGGGACAGTGGGAATGTAGGAGGGACAGTGGAGTGTGGGAGGGACAGTGGGAGTGTGGGAGGGACAGTGGGAGTGTGGGAGGGATAGTGGGAGTGTAGGAGGGATAGTGGAGTGTGGGAGGGACAGTGGTGTGTGGGAGGGACAGTGGGAGTGTGGGAGGGACAGTGGGAGTGTGGGAGGGACAGTGGGAGTGTGGGAGGGATAGTGAGAGTGTAGGAGGGATAGTGGAGTGTGGCAGGGAAAGTGGGAGTGTGGGAGGGACAGTGAGAGTGTCGGAGGGATAGTGGAGTGTGGGAGGGACAGTGGAGTGTGGGAGGAACAGTGGGAGTGTGGGAGGGACAGTGGGAGTGTGGGAGGGACAGTGGGATGGTGGGAGGGATAGTGAGAGTGTCGGAGGGATAGTGGAGTGTGGGAGGGATAGTGGGAGTGTGGGAGGGACAGTGGGAGTGTGGGAGGGATAGTGAGTGTAGGAGGGATAGTGGAGTGTGGGAGGGACAGTGGGAGTGTGGGAGGGATAGTGGAGTGTGGGAGGGACAGTGGAGTGTGGGAGGGACAGTGGGAGTGTGGGAGGGACAGTGGGAATGTTGGAGGGACAGTGGGAATGGAGGAGGGACAGTGGGAGTGTGGGTGGGATAGCGTGAGTGATAGCGGGAGTGTAGGAGGGACAGTGGGAGTGTAGGAGGGACAGTGGGTGTGTAGGAGGGATAGTGGAGTGTGGGAGGGACAGTGGGATTATAGGAGGGATAGTGAGAGTGTAGGAGGGACAGTGGGAGTATAGGAGGGATAGTGAGAGTGCAGGAGGGATAGTGGAGTGTGGGAGGGACAGTGGGAGTATAGGAGGGATAGTGAGAGTGTAGGAGGGACAGTGGGAGTATAGGAGGGATAGTGAGAGTGTAGGAGGGACAGTGGGAGTATAGGAGGGATAGTGAGAGTGTAGGAGGGACCGTGAGAGTGTAGGAGGGACAGTGGGAGTGTAGGAGGGATAGTGAGAGTGTAGGAGGGATAGTGAGAGTGTAGGAGGGACAGTGGGAGTGTGGGAGGGACAGTGGAAGTGTGGGAGGGATAGTGGGAGTGTAGAAGGGATAGTGGGAGTGTAGGAGGGACAGTGGAGTGTGGGAGGGATAGTGGGAGTGTAGGAGGGACATTGGAGTGTGGGAGGGATAGTGCGAGTGTAGGAGGGACAGTGGAGTGTGGGAGGGACAGTGGGAGTGTGGGAGGGACAGTGGAAGTGTGGGAGGGATAGTGAGAGTGTAGGAGGGACAGTGGGAGTGTAGGAGGGACAGTGGGAGTATAGGAGGGATAGTAAAAGTATAGGAGGGATAGTGAGAGTGTAGTAGGAACAGTGGAGTGTGGGAGGGACAGTGGGAGTGTGGGAGGGACAGTGGAGTGTGGGAGGGATAGTGGGAGTGTAGGAGGGATAGTGGGAGTGTAGGAGGGACAGTGGAGTGTGGGAAGGACAGTGGGAGTGTGGGAGGGACAGTGGGAGTGTGGGAGGGATAGTGAGAGTGTAGGAGGGACAGTGGAGTGTAGGAGGGACAGTGAGAGTGTAGGAGGGACAGTGAGAGTGTAGGAGGGATAGTGGAGTGGAGGAGAGAAAGTGGAGTGTTGGAGGGACAGTGGGTGTTTGGAAGGGACAGTGGGAGTGTAGGAGGGACAGTGGGTGTTTGGAAGGGACAGTAAGAGTGTAGGAGGGATAGTGGACTGTAGGAGGGATAGTGGAGTGTTGGAGGGACAGTGGGTGTTTGGAAGGGACAGTGGGAGTGTAGGAGGGATAGTGGAGTGGAGGAGGGAAAGTGGAGTGTTGGAGGGACAGTGGGTGTTTGGAAGGGACAGTGGGAGTGTAGGAGGGATAGTGGGTGTTTGGAAGGGACAGTGGGACTGTGGGAGGGACAGTGGGAGTGCAGGAGGGACAGTGGGAGTGTAGGAGGGACAGTGGGAGTGTAGGAGGGATGGTGGGCGTGTGGGAGGGACAGTGGGAGTGCAGGAGGGACAGTGGGAGTGTGGGAGGGACAGTGGGAGTGTGGGAGGGATAGTGGGAGTGTAGGAGGGTCAGTGGGAGTGCAGGAGGGATAGTGGAGTGTGGGAGGGACAGTGGAGTGTGGGAGGGATCGTGGGTGTTTGGAAGGGACAGTGGGAGTGTAGGAGGGATAGTGGAGTGTAGGAGGGATAGTGGAGTGTAGGAGGGATACTGGAGTATTGGAGGGACAGTGGGTGTTTGGAAGGGACAGTGGGAGTGTAGGAGGGATAGTGGAGTGTTGGAGGGATAGTTGAAGTGTTGGAGGGACAGTGGGAGTGTAGGAGGGACAGTGGGAGTGTAGGAGGGATAGTGGGAGTGTGGGAGGGACAGTGGGAGTGTGGGAGGGACAGTGGGAAAGTTGGAGGGACAGTGGGAATGTAGGAGGGACAGTGGGAGTGTGGGAGGGATAGCGGGAGTGTAGGAGGGACAGTGGGAGTGTAGGAGGGACAGTGGGTGTGTAGGAGGAATAGTGGAGTGTGGGAGGGACAGTGGGAGTACAGGAGGGATAGTGAGAGTGTAGGAGGGACAGTGGGAGTATAGGAGGGATAGTGAGAGTGTAGGAGGGACAGTGGGAGTATAGGAGGGATAGTGAGAGTGTAGGAGGGACAGTGGGAGTATAGGAGGGATAGTGAGAGTGTAGGAGGGACAGTGGGAGTATAGGAGGGATAGTGAGAGTGTAGGAGGGACAGTGGGAGTATAGGAGGGATAGTGAGAGTGTAGGAGGGACAGTGGGAGTGTAGGAGGGACAGTGAGAGTGTAGGAGGGACAGTGGGAGTGTGGGAGGGACAGTGGAAGTGTGGGAGGGATAGTGGGAGTGTAGGAGGGATAGTGGGAGTGTAGGAGGGACAGTGGAGTGTGGGAGGGATAGTGGGAGTGTAGGAGGGACAGTGGAAGTGTGGGAGGGATAGTGGGAGTGTAGGAGGGATAGTGGGGGTGTAGGAGGGACAGTGGAGTGTGGGAGGGATAGTGGGAGTGTAGGAGGGACAGTGGAGTGTGGGAGGGATAGTGCGAGTGTAGGAGGGACAGTGGAGTGTGGGAGGGACAGTGGGAGTGTGGGAGGGACAGTGGAAGTGTGGGAGGGATAGTGGGAGTGCAGGAGGGATAGTGGGAGTGTAGGAGGGACAATGGAGTGTGGGAGGGATAGTGGGAGTATAGGAGGGACAGTGGAGTGTGGGAGGGATAGTGGGAGTGTCGGAGGGAGAGTGGGAGTGTGGGATGGACAGTGGGAGTGTGGGAGGGACAGTGGAGTGTGGGAGGGATAGTGAGAGTGTAGGAGGGACAGTGGAGTGTGGGAGGGACAGTGGAGTGTGGGAGGGATAGTGAGAGTGTAGGAGGGATAGTGGAGTGTGGGAGGGACAGTGGAAGTGTGGGAGGGACAGTGGGAATGTAGGAGGGACAGTGGAGTGTGGCAGGGAAAGTGGGAGTGTGGGAGGGACAGTGAGAGTGTCGGAGGGATAGTGGAGTGTGGGAGGGACAGTGGAGTGTGGGAGGAACAGTGGGAAGTGTGGGAGGGACAGTGGGAGTGTGGGAGGGACAGTGGGATGGTGGGAGGGATAGTGAGAGTGTCGGAGGGATAGTGGAGTGTGGGAGGGATAGTGGGAGTGTGGGAGGGACAGTGGGAGTGTGGGAGGGATAGTGAGTGTAGGAGGGATAGTGGAGTGTGGGAGGGACAGTGGGAGTGTGGGAGGGATAGTGGAGTGTGGGAGGGACAGTGGAGTGTGGGAGGGACAGTGGGAGTGCGGGAGGGACAGTGGGAGTGTAGGAGGGACAGTGGACTTTAGGAGGTGTAGTGGAGTGTAGGAGGGACAGTGCGTGTTTGGAAGGGACAGTGAGAGTGTAGGAGGGATAGTGGGAGTGTAGGAGGGAGAGTGGGAGTGTAGGAGGGACAGTGGGTGTTTGGAAGGGACAGTGAGAGTGTCGGAGGGATAGTGGGAGTGTAGGAGGGAGAGTGGGAGTGTAGGAGGGCTAGTGGGAGCGTAGGAGGGAGAGTGGGAGTGTAGGAGGGACAGTGGGAGTGTAGGAGGGCTAGTGGGAGCGCAGGAGGGATAGTGGGAGAGAGGGAGGTACAGTGGGAGTGTAGTGTGGGAGAGTGGAGTGTAGGAGGGATAGTGGAGTGTGGGAGTGTAGGAAGGACAGTGCAGTGTGGGAGGGGCTGTGGGAGTGTAGGAGGGACTGTGGAGTGAGGGAGGGGCTGTGGGAGTGTAGGAGGGATTGTGGGAGAGTGGGAGTGTAGGAGGGACAGTGGAGTGTGGGAGGGACAGTGGGTGTGGGAGGGACTGTGAGAGTGTAGGAGGGACTGTGGAGTGTGGGAGGGACTGTGGGAGTGCAGGAGGGCCTGTGGGAGAGTGGGTGTGTAGGAGGGTCAGTGGGAGTGTAGGAGGGATAGTGGAGTGTGGGAGGGACAGTGGAGTGTGGGAGGGATAGTGGGTGTTTGGAAGGGACAGTGGGAGTGTAGGAGGGATAGTGGAGTGTAGGAGGGATAGTGGAGTGTTGGAGGGACAGTGGGTGTTTGGAAGGGACAGTGGGTGTGTAGGAGGGATAGTGGAGTGTTGGAGGGACAGTTGGAGTGTTGGAGGGACAGTGGGAGTGTAGGAGGGACAGTGGGAGTGTAGGAGGGATAGTGGGAGTGTGGGAGGGACAGTGGGAGTGTGGGAGGGACAGTGGGAATGTTGGAGGGACAGTGGGAATGGAGGAGGGACAGTGGGAGTGTGGGTGGGATAGCGTGAGTGATAGCGGGAGTGTAGGAGGGACAGTGGGAGTGTAGGAGGGACAGTGGGTGTGTAGGAGGGATAGTGGAGTGTGGGAGGGACAGTGGGATTATAGGAGGGATAGTGAGAGTGTAGGAGGGACAGTGGGAGTATAGGAGGGATAGTGAGAGTGCAGGAGGGATAGTGGAGTGTGGGAGGGACAGTGGGAGTATAGGAGGGATAGTGAGAGTGTAGGAGGGACAGTGGGAGTATAGGAGGGATAGTGAGAGTGTAGGAGGGACCGTGAGAGTGTAGGAGGGACAGTGGGAGTGTAGGAGGGATAGTGAGAGTGTAGGAGGGATAGTGAGAGTGTAGGAGGGACAGTGGGAGTGTGGGAGGGACAGTGGAAGTGTGGGAGGGATAGTGGGAGTGTAGAAGGGATAGTGGGAGTGTAGGAGGGACAGTGGAGTGTGGGAGGGATAGTGGGAGTGTAGGAGGGACAGTGGAAGTGTGGGAGGGATAGTGGGAGTGTAGGAGGGATAGTGGGAGTGTAGGAGGGACAGTGGAGTGTGGGAGGGATAGTGGGAGTGTAGGAGGGACATTGGAGTGTGGGAGGGATAGTGCGAGTGTAGGAGGGACAGTGGAGTGTGGGAGGGACAGTGGGAGTGTGGGAGGGACAGTGGAAGTGTGGGAGGGATAGTGAGAGTGTAGGAGGGACAGTGGGAGTGTAGGAGGGACAGTGGGAGTATAGGAGGGATAGTAAAAGTATAGGAGGGATAGTGAGAGTGTAGTAGGAACAGTGGAGTGTGGGAGGGACAGTGGGAGTGTGGGAGGGACAGTGGAGTGTGGGAGGGATAGTGGGAGTGTAGGAGGGATAGTGGGAGTGTAGGAGGGACAGTGGAGTGTGGGAAGGACAGTGGGAGTGTGGGAGGGACAGTGGGAGTGTGGGAGGGATAGTGAGAGTGTAGGAGGGACAGTGGAGTGTAGGAGGGACAGTGAGAGTGTAGGAGGGACAGTGAGAGTGTAGGAGGGATAGTGGAGTGGAGGAGAGAAAGTGGAGTGTTGGAGGGACAGTGGGTGTTTGGAAGGGACAGTGGGAGTGTAGGAGGGACAGTGGGTGTTTGGAAGGGACAGTAAGAGTGTAGGAGGGATAGTGGACTGTAGGAGGGATAGTGGAGTGTTGGAGGGACAGTGGGTGTTTGGAAGGGACAGTGGGAGTGTAGGAGGGATAGTGGAGTGGAGGAGGGAAAGTGGAGTGTTGGAGGGACAGTGGGTGTTTGGAAGGGACAGTGGGAGTGTAGGAGGGATAGTGGGTGTTTGGAAGGGACAGTGGGACTGTGGGAGGGACAGTGGGAGTGCAGGAGGGACAGTGGGAGTGTAGGAGGGACAGTGGGAGTGTAGGAGGGATGGTGGGCGTGTGGGAGGGACAGTGGGAGTGCAGGAGGGACAGTGGGAGTGTGGGAGGGACAGTGGGAGTGTGGGAGGGATAGTGGGAGTGTAGGAGGGTCAGTGGGAGTGCAGGAGGGATAGTGGAGTGTGGGAGGGACAGTGGAGTGTGGGAGGGATCGTGGGTGTTTGGAAGGGACAGTGGGAGTGTAGGAGGGATAGTGGAGTGTAGGAGGGATACTGGAGTATTGGAGGGACAGTGGGTGTTTGGAAGGGACAGTGGGAGTGTAGGAGGGATAGTGGAGTGTTGGAGGGATAGTTGAAGTGTTGGAGGGACAGTGGGAGTGTAGGAGGGACAGTGGGAGTGTAGGAGGGATAGTGGGAGTGTGGGAGGGACAGTGGGAGTGTGGGAGGGACAGTGGGAAAGTTGGAGGGACAGTGGGAATGTAGGAGGGACAGTGGGAGTGTGGGAGGGATAGCGGGAGTGTAGGAGGGACAGTGGGAGTGTAGGAGGGACAGTGGGTGTGTAGGAGGAATAGTGGAGTGTGGGAGGGACAGTGGGAGTACAGGAGGGATAGTGAGAGTGTAGGAGGGACAGTGGGAGTATAGGAGGGATAGTGAGAGTGTAGGAGGGACAGTGGGAGTATAGGAGGGATAGTGAGAGTGTAGGAGGGACAGTGGGAGTATAGGAGGGATAGTGAGAGTGTAGGAGGGACAGTGGGAGTATAGGAGGGATAGTGAGAGTGTAGGAGGGACAGTGGGAGTGTAGGAGGGACAGTGAGAGTGTAGGAGGGACAGTGGGAGTGTGGGAGGGACAGTGGAAGTGTGGGAGGGATAGTGGGAGTGTAGGAGGGATAGTGGGAGTGTAGGAGGGACAGTGGAGTGTGGGAGGGATAGTGGGAGTGTAGGAGGGACAGTGGAAGTGTGGGAGGGATAGTGGGAGTGTAGGAGGGATAGTGGGGGTGCAGGAGGGACAGTGGAGTGTGGGAGGGATAGTGGGAGTGTAGGAGGGACAGTGGAGTGTGGGAGGGATAGTGCGAGTGTAGGAGGGACAGTGGAGTGTGGGAGAGACAGTGGGAGTGTGGGAGGGACAGTGGAAGTGTGGGAGGGATAGTGGGAGTGCAGGAGGGATAGTGGGAGTGTAGGAGGGACAATGGAGTGTGGGAGGGATAGTGGGAGTGTAGGAGGGACAGTGGAGTGTGGGAGGGATAGTGGGAGTGTAGGAGGGAGAGTGGGAGTGTGGGAGGGACAGTGGGAGTGTGGGAGGGACAGTGGAGTGTGGGAGGGATAGTGAGAGTGTAGGAGGGACAGTGGAGTGTGGGATGGACAGTGGAGTGTGGGAGGGATAGTGAGAGTGTAGGAGGGATAGTGGAGTGTGGGAGGGACAGTGGAAGTGTGGGAGGGACAGTGGGAATGTAGGAGGGACAGTGGAGTGTGGGAGGGACAGTGGGAGTGTGGGAGGGACAGTGGGAGTGTGGGAGGGATAGTGGGAGTGTAGGAGGGATAGTGGAGTGTGGGAGGGACAGTGGTGTGTGGGAGGGACAGTGGGAGTGTGGGAGGGACAGTGGGAGTGTGGGAGGGACAGTGGGAGTGTGGGAGGGATAGTGAGAGTGTAGGAGGGATAGTGGAGTGTGGGAGGGACAGTGGGAGTGTGGGAGGGACAGTGAGAGTGTCGGAGGGATAGTGGAGTGTGGGAGGGACAGTGGAGTGTGGGAGGGACAGTGGGAGTGTGGGAGGGACAGTGGGAGGGTGGGAGGGATAGTGAGAGTGTCGGAGGGATAGTGGAGTGTGGGAGGGATAGTGGGAGTGTGGGAGGGACAGTGGGAGTGTGGGAGGGATAGTGAGTGTAGGAGGGATAGTGGAGTGTGGGAGGGACAGTGGGAGTGTGGGAGGGATAGTGGAGTGTGGGAGGGACAGTGGAGTGTGGGAGGGACAGTGGGAGTGCGGGAGGGACAGTGGGAGTGTAGGAGGGACAGTGGACTTTAGGAGGTATAGTGGAGTGTAGGAGGGACAGTGCGTGTTTGGAAGGGACAGTGAGAGTGTAGGAGGGATAGTGGGAGTGTAGGAGGGAGAGTGGGAGTGTTGGAGGGACAGTGGGTGTTTGGAAGGGACAGTGAGAGTGTAGGAGGGATAGTGGGAGTGTAGGAGGGAGAGTGGGAGTGTAGGAGGGCTAGTGGGAGTGTAGGAGGGAGAGTGGGAGTGTAGGAGGGACAGTGGGAGTGTAGGAGGGCTAGTGGGAGCGCAGTAGGGATAGTGGGAGAGAGGGAGGTACAGTGGGAGTGTAGTGTGGGAGAGTGGAGTGTAGGAGGGATAGTGGAGTGTGGGAGTGTAGGAAGGACAGTGCAGTGTGGGAGGGGCTGTGGAAGTGTAGGAGGGACTGTGGCGTGAGGGAGGGGCTGTGGGAGTGTAGGAGGGATTGTGGGAGAGTGGGAGTGTAGGAGGGACAGTGGAGTGTGGGAGGGACAGTGGGTGTGGGAGGGACTGTGAGAGTGTAGGAGGGACTGTGGAGTGTGGGAGGGACTGTGGGAGTGTAGGAGGGCCTGTGGGAGAGTGGGTGTGTCGGAGGGTCAGTGGGAGTGTAGGAGGGATATTGGAGTGTGGGAGGGACAGTGGAGTGTGGGAGGGATAGTGGGTGTTTGGAAGGGACAGTGGGAGTGTAGGAGGGATAGTGGAGTGTAGGAGGGATAGTGGAGTGTTGGAGGGACAGTGGGTGTTTGGAAGGGACAGTGGGTGTGTAGGAGGGATAGTGGAGTGTTGGAGGGACAGTTGGAGTGTTGGAGGGACAGTGGGAGTGTAGGAGGGACAGTGGGAGTGTAGGAGGGATAGTGGGAGTGTGGGAGGGACAGTGGGAGTGTGGGAGGGACAGTGGGAATGTCGGAGGGACAGTGGGAATGGAGGAGGGACAGTGGGAGTGTGGGTGGGATAGCGTGAGTGATAGCGGGAGTGTAGGAGGGACAGTGGGAGTGTAGGAGGGACAGTGGGTGTGTAGGAGGGATAGTGGAGTGTGGGAGGGACAGTGGGAGTAGAGGAGGGATAGTGAGAGTGTAGGAGGGACAGTGGGAGTATAGGAGGGATAGTGAGAGTGTAGGAGGGATAGTGGAGTGTGGGAGGGACAGTGGGAGTATAGGAGGGATAGTGAGAGTGTAGGAGGGACAGTGGGAGTATAGGAGGGATAGTGAGAGTGTAGGAGGGACAGTGGGAGTATAGGAGGGATAGTGAGAGTGTAGGAGGGACAGTGGGAGTATAGGAGGGATAGTGAGAGTGTAGGAGGGACCGTGAGAATGTAGGAGGGACAGTGGGAGTGTAGGAGGGATAGTGAGAGTGTAGGAGGGATAGTGAGAGTGTCGGAGGGACATTGGGAGTGTGGGAGGGACAGTGGAAGTGTGGGAGGGATAGTGGAGTGCAGGAGGGACAGTGGGAGTGCGGGAGGGACAGTGGGTGTGGGAGGGACAGTGGAGTGTGGGAGGGACAGCGGAGTGTAGGAGGGACAGTGGGTGTTTGGAAGGGACAGTGAGAGTGTAGGAGGGATAGTGGACTTTAGGAGGGACAGTGGAGTGTAGGAGGGATAGTGGAGTGTAGGAGGGACAGTGGGAGTATAGGAGGGATAGTGAGAGTGTAGTAGGGATAGTGGAGTGTGGGAGGGACAGTGGGAGTGTAGGAGGGACAGTGGGAGTATAGGAGGGATAGTCAGAGTGTAGGAGGGACAGTGGGAGTATAGGAGAGATAGTGAGAGTGTAGTAGGAACAGTGGAGTGTGGGAGGGACAGTGGGAGTGTGGGAGGGACAGTGGAGTGTGGGAGGGATAGTGGGAGTGTAGGAGGGATAGTGGGAGTGTAGGAGGGACAGTGGAGTGTGGGAAGGACAGTGGGAGTGTGGGTGGGACAGTGAGAGTGTGGGAGGGATAGTGAGAGTGTAGGAGGGACAGTGGAGTGTAGGAGGGATAGTGGAGTGGAGGAGAGAAAGTGGAGTGTTGGAGGGACAGTGGGTGTTTGGAAGGGACAGTGGGAGTGTAGGAGGGACAGTGGGTGTTTGGAAGGGACAGTAAGAGTTTAGGAGGGATAGTGGACTGTAGGAGGGATAGTGGAGTGTTGGAGGGACAGTGGGTGTTTGGAAGGGACAGTGGGAGTGTAGGAGGGATAGTGGAGTGGAGGAGGGAAAGTGGAGTGTTGGAGGGACAGTGGGTGTTTGGAAGGGACAGTGGGAGTGTAGGAGGGATAGTGGGTGTTTGGAAGGGACAGTGGGACTGTGGGAGGGACAGTGGGAGTGCAGGAGGGACAGTGGGAGTGTAGGAGGGACAGTGGGAGTGTAGGAGGGATGGTGGGCGTGTGGGAGGGACAGTGGGAGTGCAGGAGGGACAGTGGGAGTGTGGGAGGGACAGTGGGAGTGAGGGAGGGATAGCGGGAGTGTAGGAGGGACAGTGGGAGTGTAGGAGGGACAGTGGGTGTGTAGGAGGGATAGTGGAGTGTGGGAGGGACAGTGGGAGTAGAGGAGGGATAGTGAGAGTGTAGGAGGGACAGTGGGAGTATAGGAGGGATAGTGAGAGTGTAGGAGGGATAGTGGAGTGTGGGAGGGACAGTGGGAGTATAGGAGGGATAGTGAGAGTGTAGGAGGGACAGTGGGAGTATAGGAGGGATAGTGAGAGTGTAGGAGGGACAGTGGGAGTATAGGAGGGATAGTGAGAGTGTAGGAGGGACAGTGGGAGTATAGGAGGGATAGTGAGAGTGTAGGAGGGACCGTGAGAATGTAGGAGGGACAGTGGGAGTGTAGGAGGGATAGTGAGAGTGTAGGAGGGATAGTGAGAGTGTCGGAGGGACATTGGGAGTGTGGGAGGGACAGTGGAAGTGTGGGAGGGATAGTGGAGTGCAGGAGGGACAGTGGGAGTGCGGGAGGGACAGTGGGTGTGGGAGGGACAGTGGAGTGTGGGAGGGACAGCGGAGTGTAGGAGGGACAGTGGGTGTTTGGAAGGGACAGTGAGAGTGTAGGAGGGATAGTGGACTTTAGGAGGGACAGTGGAGTGTAGGAGGGATAGTGGAGTGTAGGAGGGACAGTGGGAGTATAGGAGGGATAGTGAGAGTGTAGTAGGGATAGTGGAGTGTGGGAGGGACAGTGGGAGTGTAGGAGGGACAGTGGGAGTATAGGAGGGATAGTCAGAGTGTAGGAGGGACAGTGGGAGTATAGGAGGGATAGTGAGAGTGTAGTAGGAACAGTGGAGTGTGGGAGGGACAGTGGGAGTGTGGGAGGGACAGTGGAGTGTGGGAGGGATAGTGGGAGTGTAGGAGGGATAGTGGGAGTGTAGGAGGGACAGTGGAGTGTGGGAAGGACAGTGGGAGTGTGGGTGGGACAGTGAGAGTGTGGGAGGGATAGTGAGAGTGTAGGAGGGACAGTGGAGTGTAGGAGGGATAGTGGAGTGGAGGAGAGAAAGTGGAGTGTTGGAGGGACAGTGGGTGTTTGGAAGGGACAGTGGGAGTGTAGGAGGGACAGTGGGTGTTTGGAAGGGACAGTAAGAGTTTAGGAGGGATAGTGGACTGTAGGAGGGATAGTGGAGTGTTGGAGGGACAGTGGGTGTTTGGAAGGGACAGTGGGAGTGTAGGAGGGATAGTGGAGTGGAGGAGGGAAAGTGGAGTGTTGGAGGGACAGTGGGTGTTTGGAAGGGACAGTGGGAGTGTAGGAGGGATAGTGGGTGTTTGGAAGGGACAGTGGGACTGTGGGAGGGACAGTGGGAGTGCAGGAGGGACAGTGGGAGTGTAGGAGGGACAGTGGGAGTGTAGGAGGGATGGTGGGCGTGTGGGAGGGACAGTGGGAGTGCAGGAGGGACAGTGGGAGTGTGGGAGGGACAGTGGGAGTGAGGGAGGGATAGTGGGAGTGTAGGAGGGTCAGTGGGAGTGTAGGAGGGATAGTGGAGTGTGGGAGGGACAGTGGAGTGTGGGAGGGATAGTGGGTGTTTGGAAGAGACAGTGGGAGTATAGGAGGGAGAGTGGAGTGTAGGAGTGATAGTGGACTGTAGGAGGGATAGTGGAGTGTTGGAGGGACAGTGGGTGTTTGGAAGGGACAGTGGGAGTGTAGGAGGGATAGTGGAGTGTTGGAGGGATAGTTGAAGTGTTGGAGGGACAGTGGGAGTGTAGGAGGGACAGTGGGAGTGTAGGAGGGATAGTGGGAGTGTGGGAGGGACAGTGGGAGTGTGGGAGGGATAGTGGGAGTGTAGGAGGGATAGTGGGAGTGTAGGAGGGACAGTGGAGTGTGGGAAGGACAGTGGGAGTGTGGGAGGGACAGTGGGAGTGTGGGAGGGATAGTGAGAGTGTAGGAGGGACAGTGGAGTGTAGGAGGGACAGTGAGAGTGTAGGAGGGACAGTGAGAGTGTAGGAGGGATAGTGGAGTGGAGGAGAGAAAGTGGAGTGTTGGAGGGACAGTGGGTGTTTGGAAGGGACAGTGGGAGTGTAGGAGGGACAGTGGGTGTTTGGAAGGGACAGTAAGAGTTTAGGAGGGATAGTGGACTGTAGGAGGGATAGTGGAGTGTTGGAGGGACAGTGGGTGTTTGGAAGGGACAGTGGGAGTGTAGGAGGGATAGTGGAGTGGAGGAGGGAAAGTGGAGTGTTGGAGGGACAGTGGGTGTTTGGAAGGGACAGTGGGAGTGTAGGAGGGATAGTGGGTGTTTGGAAGGGACAGTGGGACTGTGGGAGGGACAGTGGGAGTGCAGGAGGGACAGTGGGAGTGTAGGAGGGACAGTGGGAGTGTAGGAGGGATGGTGGGCGTGTGGGAGGGACAGTGGGAGTGCAGGAGGGACAGTGGGAGTGTGGGAGGGACAGTGGGAGTGAGGGAGGGATAGTGGGAGTGTAGGAGGGTCAGTGGGAGTGTAGGAGGGATAGTGGAGTGTGGGAGGGACAGTGGAGTGTGGGAGGGATAGTGGGTGTTTGGAAGGGACAGTGGGAGTGTAGGAGGGAGAGTGGAGTGTAGGAGGGATAGTGGACTGTAGGAGGGATAGTGGAGTGTTGGAGGGACAGTGGGTGTTTGGAAGGGACAGTGGGAGTGTAGGAGGGATAGTGGAGTGTTGGAGGGATAGTTGAAGTGTTGGAGGGACAGTGGGAGTGTAGGAGGGACAGTGGGAGTGTAGGAGGGATAGTGGGAGTGTGGGAGGGACAGTGGGAGTGTGGGAGGGATAGTGGGAGTGTAGGAGGGATAGTGGGAGTGTAGGAGGGACAGTGGAGTGTGGGAAGGACAGTGGGAGTGTGGGAGGGACAGTGGGAGTGTGGGAGGGATAGTGAGAGTGTAGGAGGGACAGTGGAGTGTAGGAGGGACAGTGAGAGTGTAGGAGGGACAGTGAGAGTGTAGGAGGGATAGTGGAGTGGAGGAGAGAAAGTGGAGTGTTGGAGGGACAGTGGGTGTTTGGAAGGGACAGTGGGAGTGTAGGAGGGACAGTGGGTGTTTGGAAGGGACAGTAAGAGTTTAGGAGGGATAGTGGACTGTAGGAGGGATAGTGGAGTGTTGGAGGGACAGTGGGTGTTTGGAAGGGACAGTGGGAGTGTAGGAGGGATAGTGGAGTGGAGGAGGGAAAGTGGAGTGTTGGAGGGACAGTGGGTGTTTGGAAGGGACAGTGGGAGTGTAGGAGGGATAGTGGGTGTTTGGAAGGGACAGTGGGACTGTGGGAGGGACAGTGGGAGTGCAGGAGGGACAGTGGGAGTGTAGGAGGGACAGTGGGAGTGTAGGAGGGATGGTGGGCGTGTGCGAGGGACAGTGGGAGTGCAGGAGGGACAGTGGGAGTGTGGGAGGGACAGTGGGAGTGAGGGAGGGATAGTGGAGTGTGGGAGGGACAGTGGAGTGTGGGAGGGATAGTGGGTGTTTGGAAGGGACAGTGGGAGTGTAGGAGGGATAGTGGAGTGTAGGAGGGATAGTGGAGTGTAGGAGGGATAGTGGAGTGTTGGAGGGACAGTGGGTGTTTGGAAGGGACAGTGGGAGTGTAGGAGGGATAGTGGAGTGTTGGAGGGATAGTTGAAGTGTTGGAGGGACAGTGGGAGTGTAGGAGGGACAGTGGGCGTGTAGGAGGGATAGTGGGAGTGTGGGAGGGACAGTGGGAGTGTGGGAGGGACAGTGGGAATGTTGGAGGGACAGTGGGAATGTAGGAGGGACAGTGGGAGTATGGGAAGGATAGCGGGAGTGGAGGAGGGACAGTGGGAGTGTAGGAGGGACAGTGGGTGTGTAGGAGGAATAGTGGAGTGTGGGAGGGACAGTGGGAGTATAGGAGGGATAGTGAGAGTGTAGGAGGGACAGTGGGAGTATAGGAGGGATAGTGAGAGTGTAGGAGGTACAGTGGAGTGTGGGAGGGACAGTGGGAGTATAGGAGGGATAGTGAGAGTGTAGGAGGGACAGTGGGAGTATAGGAGGGATAGTGAGAGTGTAGGAGGGACAGTGGGAGTATAGGAGGGATAGTGAGAGTGTAGGAGGGACAGTGGGAGTATAGGAGGGATAGTGAGAGTGTAGGAGGGACAGTGGGAGTGCAGGAGGGACAGTGAGAGTGTGGGAGGGATAGTGAGAGTGTAGGAGGGATAGTGGGAGTGTAGGAGGGACAGTGGAGTGTGGGAGGGATAGTGGGAGTGTAGGAGGGACAGTGGAAGTGTGGGAGGGATAGTGGGAGTGTGGGAGGGATAGTGGGAGTGTAGGAGGGATAGTGGGGGTGCAGGAGGGACAGTGGAGTGTGGGAGGGATAGTGGAAGTGTAGGAGGGACAGTGGAGTGTGGGAGGGATAGTGCGAGTGTAGGAGGGACAGTGGAGTGTGGGAGGGACAGTGGGAGTGTGGGAGGGACAGTGGAAGTGTGGGAGGGATAGTGGGAGTGCAGGAGGGATAGTGGGAGTGTAGGAGGGACAATGGAGTGTGGGAGGGATAGTGGGAGTGTAGGAGGGACAGTGGAGTGTGGGAGTGATAGTGGGAGTGTAGGAGGGAGAGTGGGAGTGTGGGAGGGACAGTGGGAGTGTGGGAGGGACAGTGGAGTGTGGGAGGGATAGTGAGAGTGTAGGAGGGACAGTGGAGTGTGGGAGGGACAGTGGAGTGTGGGAGGGATAGTGAGAGTGTAGGAGGGATAGTGGAGTGTGGGAGGGACAGTGGAAGTGTGGGAGGGACAGTGGGAATGTAGGAGGGACAGTGGAGTGTGGGAGGGACAGTGGGAGTGTGGGAGGGATAGTGGGAGTGTAGGAGGGATAGTGGAGTGTGGGAGGGACAGTGGTGTGTGGGAGGGACAGTGGGAGTGTGGGAGGGACAGTGGGAGTGTGGGAGGGACAGTGGGAGTGTGGGAGGGATAGTGAGAGTGTAGGAGGGATAGTGGAGTGTGGGAGGGACAGTGGGAGTGTGGGAGGGACAGTGAGAGTGTCGGAGGGATAGTGGAGTGTGGGAGGGACAGTGGAGTGTGGGAGGGACAGTGGGAGTGTGGGAGGGACAGTGGGAGTGTGGGAGGGACAGTGGGAGGGTGGGAGGGATAGTGAGAGTGTCGGAGGGATAGTGGAGTGTGGGAGGGATAGTGGGAGTGTGGGAGGGACAGTGGGAGTGTGGGAGGGATAGTGAGTGTAGGAGGGATAGTGGAGTGTGGGAGGGACAGTGGGAGTGTGGGAGGGATAGTGGAGTGTGGGAGGGACAGTGGAGTGTGGAAGGGACAGTGGGAGTGCGGGAGGGACAGTGGGAGTGTAGGAGGGACAGTGGACTTTAGGAGGTATAGTGGAGTGTAGGAGGGACAGTGCGTGTTTGGAAGGGACAGTGAGAGTGTAGGAGGGATAGTGGGAGTGTAGGAGGGAGAGTGGGAGTGTAGGAGGGACAGTGGGTGTTTGGAAGGGACAGTGAGAGTGTAGGAGGGATAGTGGGAGTGTAGGAGGGAGAGTGGGAGTGTAGGAGGGCTAGTGGGAGTGTAGGAGGGAGAGTGGGAGTGTAGGAGGGACAGTGGGACTGTAGGAGGGCTAGTGGGAGCGCAGGAGGGATAGTGGGAGAGAGGGAGGTACAGTGGGAGTGTAGTGTGGGAGAGTGGAGTGTAGGAGGGATAGTGGAGTGTGGGAGTGTAGGAAGGACAGTGCAGTGTGGGAGGGGCTGTGGGAGTGTAGGAGGGACTGTGGAGTGAGGGAGGGGCTGTGGGAGTGTAGGAGGGATTGTGGGAGAGTGGGAGTGTAGGAGGGACAGTGGAGTGTGGGAGGGACAGTGGGTGTGGGAGGGACTGTGAGAGTGTAGGAGGGACTGTGGAGTGTGGGAGGGACTGTGGGAGTGTAGGAGGGCCTGTGGGAGAGTGGGTATGGAGGAGGGTCATTGGGAGTGTAGGAGGGATAGTGGAGTGTGGGAGGGACAGTGGAGTGTGGGAGGGATAGTGGGTGTTTGGAAGGGACAGTGGGAGTGTAGGAGGGATAGTGG
This sequence comes from Heterodontus francisci, assembly GCF_036365525.1. NCBI lineage: Eukaryota > Metazoa > Chordata > Chondrichthyes > Heterodontiformes > Heterodontidae > Heterodontus > Heterodontus francisci. The sequence continues at coordinate 51,224,937 of NC_090406.1, read as the reverse complement.
AGTGTAGGAGGGATAGTGGAGTGTTGGAGGGACAGTGGGTGTTTGGAAGGGACAGTGGGTGTGTAGGAGGGATAGTGGAGTGTTGGAGGGACAGTTGGAGTGTTGGAGGGACAGTGGGAGTGTAGGAGGGACAGTGGGAGTGTAGGAGGGATAGTGGGAGTGTGGGAGGGACAGTGGGAGTGTGGGAGGGACAGTGGGAATGTTGGAGGGACAGTGGGCATGGAGGAGGGACAGTGGGAGTGTGGGTGGGATAGCGTGAGTGATAGCGGGAGTGTAGGAGGGACAGTGGGAGTGTAGGAGGGACAGTGGGTGTGTAGGAGGGATAGTGGAGTGTGGGAGGGACAGTGGGAGTATAGGAGGGATAGTGAGAGTGTAGGAGGGACAGTGGGAGTATAGGAGGGATAGTGAGAGTGTAGGAGGGATAGTGGAGTGTGGGAGGGACAGTGGGAGTATAGGAGGGATAATGAGAGTGTAGGAGGGACAGTGGGAGTATAGGAGGGATAGTGAGAGTGTAGGAGGGACTGTGGGAGTATAGGAGGGATAGTGAGAGTGTAGGAGGGACAGTGGGAGTATAGGAGGGATAGTGAGAGTGTAGGAGGGACCGTGAGAGTGTAGGAGGGACAGTGGGAGTGTAGGAGGGATAGTGAGAGTGTAGGAGGGATAGTGAGAGTGTAGGAGGGACAGTGGGAGTGTGGGAGGGACAGTGGAAGTGTGGGAGGGATAGTGGAGTGCAGGAGGGACAGTGGGAGTGCGGGAGGGACAGTGGGTGTGGAAGGGACAGTGGAGTGTGGGAGGGACAGTGGAGTGTAGGAGGGACAGTGGGTGTTTGGAAGGGACAGTGAGAGTGTAGGAGGGATAGTGGACTTTAGGAGGGATAGTGGAGTGTAGGAGGGATAGTGGGACTGCGGGAGGGACAGTGGGAGTGTAGGAGGGACAGTGGGTGTTTGGAAGGGACAGTGAGAGTGTAGGAGGGATAGTGGACTTTAGGAGGGATAGTAGGCGTGTAGGAGGGACAGTGGGAGTGTACGAGGGAGACTGGGAGTGTAGGAGGGACAGTGGGAGTGTAGGAGGGAGAGTGGGAGTGTAGGAGTGACAGTTGGAGTGTCGGAGGGACCGTGGGAGTGTAGGAGGGCTAGTGGGAGCGCAGGAGGGACAGTGGGAGTGTCGTGGGGGAGAGTGGAGTGTAGGAGGGATAGTGGAGTGTGGGAGTGTAGGAGGGACCGTGGAGTGTGGGAGGTGCTGTGGGAGTGTAGGAGGGACTGTGGGAGAGTGGGAGTGTAGGAGGGACAGTGGAGTGTGGGAGGGACAGTGGGTGTGGGAGGGACTGTGGGAGTGTAGGAGGGACTGTGGAGTGTGGGAGGGACTGTGGGAGTGTAGGAGGGCCTGTGGGAGAGTGGGAGTGTAGGAGGGACAGTGGAGTGTGGGAGGGACAGTGGGTGTGTGGTGGGGACAGTGGGAGTGTAGGAGGGATAGTGGAGTGTAGGAGGGATAGTGGACTGTCAGAGGGATAGTGGAGTGGAGGAGGGATAGTGGAGTGTTGGAGGGACAGTGTGTGTTTGGAAGGGACAGTGAGAGTGTAGGAGGGATAGTGGACTGTCGGAGGAATAGTGGAGTGTAGGAGGGATAGTGGAGTGGAGGAGGGATAGTGGGTGTTTGGAAGGGACAGTGGGAGTGTAGGAGGGACAGTGGGTGTTTGGAAGGGACAGTAAGAGTGTAGGAGGGATAGTGGACTGTAGGAGAGATAGTGGAGTGTTGGAGGGACAGTGGGTGTTTGGAAGGGACAGTGGGAGTGTAGGAGGGATAGTGGAGTGTAGGAGGGATAGTGGAGTGTTGGAGGGACAGTGGGTGTTTGGAAGGGACAGTGGGAGTGTAGGAGGGATAGTGGAGTGTAGGAGGGCTAGTGGAGTGTTGGAGGGCCAGTGGGTGTTTGGAAGGGACAGTGAGAGTGTAGGAGGGATAGTGGACTTTAGGAGGGATAGTGGAGTGTAGGAGGGATAGTGGAGTGTAGGAGGGATAGTGGAGTGTAGGAGGGACAGTGGGAGTGCAGGACGGACAGTGGGAGTGCGGGAGGGACAGTGGAGTGTGGGAGGGACAGTGGAGTGTAGGAGGGACAGTGGGTGTTTGGAAGGGACAGTGAGAGTGTAGGAGGGATAGTGGACTTTAGGAGGGATAGTGGAGTGTAGGAGGGATAGTGGAGTGTAGGAGGGATAGTGGGAGTGCGGGAGGGACAGTGGGAGTGTAGGAGGGACAGTGGGTGTTTGGAAGGGACAGTGAGAGTGTAGGAGGGATAGTGGACTTTAGGAGGGATAGTAGGCGTGTAGGAGGGACAGTGGGAGTGTACGAGGGAGACTGGGAGTGTAGGAGGGACAGTGGGAGTGTAGGAGGGAGAGTGGGAGTGTAGGAGTGACAGTTGGAGTGTCGGAGGGACCGTGGGAGTGTAGGAGGGCTAGTGGGAGCGCAGGAGGGACAGTGGGAGTGTCGTGGGGGAGAGTGGAGTGTAGGAGGGATAGTGGAGTGTGGGAGGGACAGTGGGGTGTTTGGAAGGGACAGTGGGAGTGTAGGAGGGATAGTGGAGTGCAGGAGGGATAGTGGGAGTATAGGAGGGATAGTAAAAGTATAGGAGGGATAGTGAGAGTGTAGTAGGAACAGTGGAGTGTGGGAGGGACAGTGGGAGTGTGGGAGGGACAGTGGGATTGTAGGAGGGACAGTGGGAGTGTAGGAGGGATGGTGGGCGTGTGGGAGGGACAGTGGGAGTGCAGGAGGGACAGTGGGAGTGTGGGAGGGACAGTGGGAGTGTGGGAGGGATAGTGGGAGTGTAGGAGGGTCAGTGGGAGTGTAGGAGGGATAGTGGAGTGTAGGAGGGATAGTGGAGTGTGGGAGGGACAGTGGAGTGTGGGAGGGATAGTGGGTGTTTGGAAGGGACAGTGGGAGTGTAGGAGGGATAGTGGAGTGTAGGAGGGATAGTGGAGTGTAGGAGGGATAGTGGAGTGTTGGAGGGACAGTGGGTGTTTGGAAGGGACAGTGGGAGTGTAGGAGGGATAGTGGAGTGTTGGAGGGATAGTTGAAGTGTTGGAGGGACAGTGGGAGTGTAGGAGGGACAGTGGGAGTGTAGGAGGGATAGTGGGAGTGTGGGAGGGACAGTGGGAGTGTGGGAGGGACAGTGGGAATGTTGGAGGGACAGTGGGAATGTAGGAGGGACAGTGGGAGTGTGGGAGGGATAGCGGGAGTGTAGGAGGGACAGTGGGAGTGTAGGAGGGACAGTGGGTGTGTAGGAGGAATAGTGGAGTGTGGGAGGGACAGTGGGAGTATAGGAGGGATAGTGAGAGTGTAGGAGGGACAGTGGGAGTATAGGAGGGATAGTGAGAGTGTAGGAGGGACAGTGGGAGTATAGGAGGGATAGTGAGAGTGTAGGAGGGACAGTGGGAGTATAGGAGGGATAGTGGAGTGTGGGAGGGATAGTGGGAGTGTAGGAGGGACAGTGGAAGTGTGGGAGGGATAGTGGGAGTGTAGGAGGGATAGTGGGGGTGCAGGAGGGACAGTGGAGTGTGGGAGGGATAGTGGGAGTGTAGGAGGGACAGTGGAGTGTGGGAGGGATAGTGCGAGTGTAGGAGGGACAGTGGAGTGTGGGAGGGACAGTGGGAGTGTGGGAGGGACAGTGGAAGTGTGGGAGGGATAGTGGGAGTGCAGGAGGGATAGTGGGTGTAGGAGGGATAGTGGAGTGTAGGAGGTATAGTGGGAGTGCGGGAGGGACAGTGGGAGTGTAGGAGGGACAGTGGGTGTTTGGAAGGGACAGTGGGAGTGTAGGAGGGACAGTGGGTGTTTGGAAGGGACAGTGAGAGTGTAGGAGGGATAGTGGACTTTAGGAGGGATAGTAGGCGTGTAGGAGGGACAGTGGGAGTGTACGAGGGAGACTGGGAGTGTAGGAGGGACAGTGGGAGTGTAGAAGGGAGAGTGGGAGTGTAGGAGTGACAGTTGGAGTGTCGGAGGGACCGTGGGAGTGTAGGAGGGCTAGTGGGAGCGCAGGAGGGACAGTGGGAGTGTCGTGGGGGAGAGTGGAGTGTAGGAGGGATAGTGGAGTGTGGGAGTGTAGGAGGGACAGTGGAGTGTGGGAGGTGCTGTGGGAGTGTAGGAGGGACTGTGGGAGAGTGGGAGTGTAGGAGGGACAGTGGAGTGTGGGAGGGACAGTGGGTGTGGGAGGGACTGTGGGAGTGTAGGAGGGACTATGGAGTGTGGGAGGGACTGTGGGAGTGTAGGAGGGCCTGTGGGAGAGTGGGAGTGTAGGAGGGACAGTGGAGTGTGGGAGGGACAGTGGGTGTGTGGTGGGGACAGTGGGAGTGTAGGAGGGATAGTGGAGTGTAGGAGGGATAGTGGACTGTCAGAGGGATAGTGGAGTGGAGGAGGGATAGTGGAGTGTTGGAGGGCCAGTGTGTGTTTGGAAGGGACAGTGAGAGTGTAGGAGGGATAGTGGACTATCGGAGGAATAGTGGAGTGTAGGAGGGATAGTGGAGTGGAGGAGGGATAGTGGGTGTTTGGAAGGGACAGTGGGAGTGTAGGAGGGACAGTGGGTGTTTGGAAGGGACAGTAAGAGTGTAGGAGGGATAGTGGACTGCAGGAGAGATAGTGGAGTGTTGGAGGGACAGTGGGTGTTTGGAAGGGACAGTGGGAGTGTAGGAGGGATAGTGGAGTGTAGGAGGGATAGTGGAGTGTTGGAGGGACAGTGGGTGTTTGGAAGGGACAGTGGGAGTGTAGGAGGGATAGTGGAGTGTAGGAGGGCTAGTGGAGTGTTGGAGGGCCAGTGGGTGTTTGGAAGGGACAGTGAGAGTGTAGGAGGGATAGTGGACTTTAGGAGGGATAGTGGAGTGTAGGAGGGATAGTGGAGTGTAGGAGGGATAGTGGAGTGTAGGAGGGACAGTGGGAGTGCAGGACGGACAGTGGGAGTGCGGGAGGGACAGTGGAGTGTGGGAGGGACAGTGGAGTGTAGGAGGGACAGTGGGTGTTTGGAAGGGACAGTGAGAGTGTAGGAGGGATAGTGGACTTTAGGAGGGATAGTGGAGTGTAGGAGGGATAGTGGAGTGTAGGAGGGATAGTGGGAGTGCGGGAGGGACAGTGGGAGTGTAGGAGGGACAGTGGGTGTTTGGAAGGGACAGTGAGAGTGTAGGAGGGATAGTGGACTTTAGGAGGGATAGTAGGCGTGTAGGAGGGACAGTGGGAGTGTACGAGGGAGACTGGGAGTGTAGGAGGGACAGTGGGAGTGTAGGAGGGAGAGTGGGAGTGTAGGAGTGACAGTTGGAGTGTCGGAGGGACCGTGGGAGTGTAGGAGGGCTAGTGGGAGCGCAGGAGGGACAGTGGGAGTGTCGTGGGGGAGAGTGGAGTGTAGGAGGGATAGTGGAGTGTGGGAGGGACAGTGGGGTGTTTGGAAGGGACAGTGGGAGTGTAGGAGGGATAGTGGAGTGCAGGAGGGATAGTGGGAGTATAGGAGGGATAGTAAAAGTATAGGAGGGATAGTGAGAGTGTAGTAGGAACAGTGGAGTGTGGGAGGGACAGTGGGAGTGTGGGAGGGACAGTGGGATTGTAGGAGGGACAGTGGGAGTGTAGGAGGGATGGTGGGCGTGTGGGAGGGACAGTGGGAGTGCAGGAGGGACAGTGGGAGTGTGGGAGGGACAGTGGGAGTGTGGGAGGGATAGTGGGAGTGTAGGAGGGTCAGTGGGAGTGTAGGAGGGATAGTGGAGTGTAGGAGGGATAGTGGAGTGTGGGAGGGACAGTGGAGTGTGGGAGGGATAGTGGGTGTTTGGAAGGGACAGTGGGAGTGTAGGAGGGATAGTGGAGTGTAGGAGGGATAGTGGAGTGTAGGAGGGATAGTGGAGTGTTGGAGGGACAGTGGGTGTTTGGAAGGGACAGTGGGAGTGTAGGAGGGATAGTGGAGTGTTGGAGGGATAGTTGAAGTGTTGGAGGGACAGTGGGAGTGTAGGAGGGACAGTGGGAGTGTAGGAGGGATAGTGGGAGTGTGGGAGGGACAGTGGGAGTGTGGGAGGGACAGTGGGAATGTTGGAGGGACAGTGGGAATGTAGGAGGGACAGTGGGAGTGTGGGAGGGATAGCGGGAGTGTAGGAGGGACAGTGGGAGTGTAGGAGGGACAGTGGGTGTGTAGGAGGAATAGTGGAGTGTGGGAGGGACAGTGGGAGTATAGGAGGGATAGTGAGAGTGTAGGAGGGACAGTGGGAGTATAGGAGGGATAGTGAGAGTGTAGGAGGGACAGTGGGAGTATAGGAGGGATAGTGAGAGTGTAGGAGGGACAGTGGGAGTATAGGAGGGATAGTGGAGTGTGGGAGGGATAGTGGGAGTGTAGGAGGGACAGTGGAAGTGTGGGAGGGATAGTGGGAGTGTAGGAGGGATAGTGGGGGTGCAGGAGGGACAGTGGAGTGTGGGAGGGATAGTGGGAGTGTAGGAGGGACAGTGGAGTGTGGGAGGGATAGTGCGAGTGTAGGAGGGACAGTGGAGTGTGGGAGGGACAGTGGGAGTGTGGGAGGGACAGTGGAAGTGTGGGAGGGATAGTGGGAGTGCAGGAGGGATAGTGGGTGTAGGAGGGATAGTGGAGTGTAGGAGGTATAGTGGGAGTGCGGGAGGGACAGTGGGAGTGTAGGAGGGACAGTGGGTGTTTGGAAGGGACAGTGGGAGTGTAGGAGGGACAGTGGGTGTTTGGAAGGGACAGTGAGAGTGTAGGAGGGATAGTGGACTTTAGGAGGGATAGTAGGCGTGTAGGAGGGACAGTGGGAGTGTACGAGGGAGACTGGGAGTGTAGGAGGGACAGTGGGAGTGTAGAAGGGAGAGTGGGAGTGTAGGAGTGACAGTTGGAGTGTCGGAGGGACCGTGGGAGTGTAGGAGGGCTAGTGGGAGCGCAGGAGGGACAGTGGGAGTGTCGTGGGGGAGAGTGGAGTGTAGGAGGGATAGTGGAGTGTGGGAGTGTAGGAGGGACAGTGGAGTGTGGGAGGTGCTGTGGGAGTGTAGGAGGGACTGTGGGAGAGTGGGAGTGTAGGAGGGACAGTGGAGTGTGGGAGGGACAGTGGGTGTGGGAGGGACTGTGGGAGTGTAGGAGGGACTATGGAGTGTGGGAGGGACTGTGGGAGTGTAGGAGGGCCTGTGGGAGAGTGGGAGTGTAGGAGGGACAGTGGAGTGTGGGAGGGACAGTGGGTGTGTGGTGGGGACAGTGGGAGTGTAGGAGGGATAGTGGAGTGTAGGAGGGATAGTGGACTGTCAGAGGGATAGTGGAGTGGAGGAGGGATAGTGGAGTGTTGGAGGGCCAGTGTGTGTTTGGAAGGGACAGTGAGAGTGTAGGAGGGATAGTGGACTATCGGAGGAATAGTGGAGTGTAGGAGGGATAGTGGAGTGGAGGAGGGATAGTGGGTGTTTGGAAGGGACAGTGGGAGTGTAGGAGGGACAGTGGGTGTTTGGAAGGGACAGTAAGAGTGTAGGAGGGATAGTGGACTGCAGGAGAGATAGTGGAGTGTTGGAGGGACAGTGGGTGTTTGGAAGGGACAGTGGGAGTGTAGGAGGGATAGTGGAGTGTAGGAGGGATAGTGGAGTGTTGGAGGGACAGTGGGTGTTTGGAAGGGACAGTGGGAGTGTAGGAGGGATAGTGGAGTGTAGGAGGGCTAGTGGAGTGTTGGAGGGCCAGTGGGTGTTTGGAAGGGACCGTGGGAGTGTAGGAGGGACAGTGGGTGTTTGGAAGGGACAGTGGGAGTGTTGGAGGGATAGTGGAGTGTCGGAGGGATAGTGGAGTGTTGGAGGGACAGTGGGTGTTTGGAAGGGACAGTGGGAGTGTAGGAGGGATAGTGGTGTGTTGGAGGGACAGTGGGTGTTTGGAAGGGACAGTGGGAGTGTAGGAGGGATAGTGGAGTGTAGGAGGGATAGTGGTGTGTAGGAGGGACAGTGGGAGTATAGGTGGGATAGTGAGAGTGTAGGAGGGATAGTGGAGTGTGGGAGGGACAGTGGGAGTGTAGGAGGGACAGTGGGAGTATAGGAGGGATAGTCAGAGTGTAGGAGGGACAGTGGGAGTATAGGAGGGATAGTGAGAGTGTAGGAGGGACAGTGAGAGTGTAGGAGGGACAGTGGGAGTGTAGGAGGGACAGTGGGAGTATAGGAGGGATAGTAAAAGTATAGGAGGGATAGTGAGAGTGTAGTAGGAACAGTGGAGTGTGGGAGGGACAGTGGGAGTTTGGGAGGGACAGTGGAGTGTGGGAGGGATAGTGAGAGTGTAGGAGGGACAGTGGGAGTGTAGGAGGGACAGTGGAGTGTGGGAAGGACAGTGGGAGTGTGGGAGGGACAGTGGGAGTGTGGGAGGGATAGTGAGAGTGTAGGAGGGACAGTGGAGTGTAGGAGGGACAGTGAGAGTGCAGGAGGGACAGTGAGAGTGTAGGAGGGATAGTGGAGTGGAGGAGAGAAAGTGGAGTGTTGGAGGGACAGTGGGTGTTTGGAAGGGACAGTGGGAGTGTAGGAGGGACAGTGGGTGTTTGGAAGGGACAGTAAGAGTGTAGGAGGGATAGTGGACTGTAGGAGGGACAGTGAGAGTGTAGGAGGGATAGTGGAGTGGAGGAGAGAAAGTGGAGTGTTGGAGGGACAGTGGGTGTTTGGAAGGGATAGTGGAGTGTTGGAGGGACAGTGGGTGTTTGGAAGGGACAGTGGGAGTGTAGGAGGGATAGTGGAGTGGAGGAGGGAAAGTGGAGTGTTGGAGGGACAGTGGGTGTTTGGAAGGGACAGTGGGAGTGTAGGAGGGATAGTGGGTGTTTGGAAGGGACAGTGGGACTGTGGGAGGGACAGTGGGAGTGCAGGAGGGACAGTGGGAGTGTAGGAGGGACAGTGGGAGTGTAGGAGGGATGGTGGGCGTGTGGGAGGGACAGTGGGAGTGCAGGAGGGACAGTGGGAGTGTGGGAGGGACAGTGGGAGTGTGGGAGGGATAGTGGGAGTGTAGGAGGGTCAGTGGGAGTGTAGGAGGGATAGTGGAGTGTAGGAGGGATAGTGGAGTGTAGGAGGGATAGTGGAGTGTGGGAGGGACAGTGGAGTGTGGGAGGGATAGTGGGTGTTTGGAAGGGACAGTGGGAGTGTAGGAGGGATAGTGGAGTGTAGGAGGGATAGTGGAGTGTAGGAGGGATAGTGGAGTGTTGGAGGGACAGTGTGTGTTTGGAAGGGACAGTGGGAGTGTAGGAGGGATAGTGGAGTGTTGGAGGGATAGTTGAAGTGTTGGAGGGACAGTGGGAGTGTAGGAGGGACAGTGGGAGTGTAGGAGGGATAGTGGGAGTGTGGGAGGGACAGTGGGAGTGTGGGAGGGACAGTGGGAATGTTGGAGGGACAGTGGGAATGTAGGAGGGACAGTGGGAGTGTGGGAGGGATAGCGGGAGTGTAGGAGGGACAGTGGGAGTGTAGGAGGGACAGTGGGTGTGTAGGAGGAATAGTGGAGTGTGGGAGGGACAGTGGGAGTATAGGAGGGATAGTGAGAGTGTAGGAGGGACAGTGGGAGTATAGGAGGGATAGTGAGAGTGTAGGAGGGACAGTGGGAGTATAGGAGGGATAGTGAGAGTGTAGGAGGGACAGTGGGAGTATAGGAGGGATAGTGGAGTGTGGGAGGGATAGTGGGAGTGTAGGAGGGACAGTGGAAGTGTGGGAGGGATAGTGGGAGTGTAGGAGGGATAGTGGGGGTGCAGGAGGGACAGTGGAGTGTGGGAGGGATAGTGGAGTGTGGGAGGGATAGTGGGAGTGTAGGAGGGACAGTGGAAGTGTGGGAGGGATAGTGGGAGTGTAGGAGGGATAGTGGGGGTGCAGGAGGGACAGTGGAGTGTGGGAGGGATAGTGGGAGTGTAGGAGGGACAGTGGAGTGTGGGAGGGATAGTGCGAGTGTAGGAGGGACAGTGGAGTGTGGGAGGGACAGTGGGAGTGTGGGAGGGACAGTGGAAGTGTGGGAGGGATAGTGGGAGTGCAGGAGGGATAGTGGGTGTAGGAGGGATAGTGGAGTGTAGGAGGTATAGTGGGAGTGCGGGAGGGACAGTGGGAGTGTAGGAGGGACAGTGGGTGTTTGGAAGGGACAGTGGGAGTGTAGGAGGGACAGTGGGTGTTTGGAAGGGACAGTGAGAGTGTAGGAGGGATAGTGGACTTTAGGAGGGATAGTAGGCGTGTAGGAGGGACAGTGGGAGTGTACGAGGGAGACTGGGAGTGTAGGAGGGACAGTGGGAGTGTAGAAGGGAGAGTGGGAGTGTAGGAGTGACAGTTGGAGTGTCGGAGGGACCGTGGGAGTGTAGGAGGGCTAGTGGGAGCGCAGGAGGGACAGTGGGAGTGTCGTGGGGGAGAGTGGAGTGTAGGAGGGATAGTGGAGTGTGGGAGTGTAGGAGGGACAGTGGAGTGTGGGAGGTGCTGTGGGAGTGTAGGAGGGACTGTGGGAGAGTGGGAGTGTAGGAGGGACAGTGGAGTGTGGGAGGGACAGTGGGTGTGGGAGGGACTGTGGGAGTGTAGGAGGGACTATGGAGTGTGGGAGGGACTGTGGGAGTGTAGGAGGGCCTGTGGGAGAGTGGGAGTGTAGGAGGGACAGTGGAGTGTGGGAGGGACAGTGGGTGTGTGGTGGGGACAGTGGGAGTGTAGGAGGGATAGTGGAAGTGTGGGAGGGATAGTGGGAGTGTAGGAGGGATAGTGGGGGTGCAGGAGGGACAGTGGAGTGTGGGAGGGATAGTGGGAGTGTAGGAGGGACAGTGGAGTGTGGGAGGGACAGTGGGTGTTTGGAAGGGACAGTGGGAGTGTAGGAGGGACAGTGGGTGTTTGGAAGGGACAGTGAGAGTGTAGGAGGGATAGTGGACTTTAGGAGGGATAGTAGGCGTGTAGGAGGGACAGTGGGAGTGTACGAGGGAGACTGGGAGTGTAGGAGGGACAGTGGGAGTGTAGAAGGGAGAGTGGGAGTGTAGGAGTGACAGTTGGAGTGTCGGAGGGACCGTGGGAGTGTAGGAGGGCTAGTGGGAGCGCAGGAGGGACAGTGGGAGTGTCGTGGGGGAGAGTGGAGTGTAGGAGGGATAGTGGAGTGTGGGAGTGTAGGAGGGACAGTGGAGTGTGGGAGGTGCTGTGGGAGTGTAGGAGGGACTGTGGGAGAGTGGGAGTGTAGGAGGGACAGTGGAGTGTGGGAGGGACAGTGGGTGTGGGAGGGACTGTGGGAGTGTAGGAGGGACTATGGAGTGTGGGAGGGACTGTGGGAGTGTAGGAGGGCCTGTGGGAGAGTGGGAGTGTAGGAGGGACAGTGGAGTGTGGGAGGGACAGTGGGTGTGTGGTGGGGACAGTGGGAGTGTAGGAGGGATAGTGGAGTGTAGGAGGGATAGTGGACTGTCAGAGGGATAGTGGAGTGGAGGAGGGATAGTGGAGTGTTGGAGGGCCAGTGTGTGTTTGGAAGGGACAGTGAGAGTGTAGGAGGGATAGTGGACTATCGGAGGAATAGTGGAGTGTAGGAGGGATAGTGGAGTGGAGGAGGGATAGTGGGTGTTTGGAAGGGACAGTGGGAGTGTAGGAGGGACAGTGGGTGTTTGGAAGGGACAGTAAGAGTGTAGGAGGGATAGTGGACTGCAGGAGAGATAGTGGAGTGTTGGAGGGACAGTGGGTGTTTGGAAGGGACAGTGGGAGTGTAGGAGGGATAGTGGAGTGTAGGAGGGATAGTGGAGTGTTGGAGGGACAGTGGGTGTTTGGAAGGGACAGTGGGAGTGTAGGAGGGATAGTGGAGTGTAGGAGGGCTAGTGGAGTGTTGGAGGGCCAGTGGGTGTTTGGAAGGGACCGTGGGAGTGTAGGAGGGACAGTGGGTGTTTGGAAGGGACAGTGGGAGTGTTGGAGGGATAGTGGAGTGTCGGAGGGATAGTGGAGTGTTGGAGGGACAGTGGGTGTTTGGAAGGGACAGTGGGAGTGTAGGAGGGATAGTGGTGTGTTGGAGGGACAGTGGGTGTTTGGAAGGGACAGTGGGAGTGTAGGAGGGATAGTGGAGTGTAGGAGGGATAGTGGTGTGTAGGAGGGACAGTGGGAGTATAGGTGGGATAGTGAGAGTGTAGGAGGGATAGTGGAGTGTGGGAGGGACAGTGGGAGTGTAGGAGGGACAGTGGGAGTATAGGAGGGATAGTCAGAGTGTAGGAGGGACAGTGGGAGTATAGGAGGGATAGTGAGAGTGTAGGAGGGACAGTGAGAGTGTAGGAGGGACAGTGGGAGTGTAGGAGGGACAGTGGGAGTATAGGAGGGATAGTAAAAGTATAGGAGGGATAGTGAGAGTGTAGTAGGAACAGTGGAGTGTGGGAGGGACAGTGGGAGTTTGGGAGGGACAGTGGAGTGTGGGAGGGATAGTGAGAGTGTAGGAGGGACAGCGGGAGTGTAGGAGGGACAGTGGAGTGTGGGAAGGACAGTGGGAGTGTGGGAGGGACAGTGGGAGTGTGGGAGGGATAGTGAGAGTGTAGGAGGGACAGTGGAGTGTAGGAGGGACAGTGAGAGTGCAGGAGGGACAGTGAGAGTGTAGGAGGGATAGTGGAGTGGAGGAGAGAAAGTGGAGTGTTGGAGGGACAGTGGGTGTTTGGAAGGGACAGTGGGAGTGTAGGAGGGACAGTGGGTGTTTGGAAGGGACAGTAAGAGTGTAGGAGGGATAGTGGACTGTAGGAGGGACAGTGAGAGTGTAGGAGGGATAGTGGAGTGGAGGAGAGAAAGTGGAGTGTTGGAGGGACAGTGGGTGTTTGGAAGGGATAGTGGAGTGTTGGAGGGACAGTGGGTGTTTGGAAGGGACAGTGGGAGTGTAGGAGGGATAGTGGAGTGGAGGAGGGAAAGTGGAGTGTTGGAGGGACAGTGGGTGTTTGGAAGGGACAGTGGGAGTGTAGGAGGGACAGTGGGAGTGTGGGAGGGACAGTGGGAGTGTGGGAGGGATAGTGGGAGTGTAGGAGGGTCAGTGGGAGTGTAGGAGGGATAGTGGAGTGTAGGAGGGATAGTGGAGTGTAGGAGGGATAGTGGAGTGTGGGAGGGACAGTGGAGTGTGGGAGGGATAGTGGGTGTTTGGAAGGGACAGTGGGAGTGTAGGAGGGATAGTGGAGTGTAGGAGGGATAGTGGAGTGTAGGAGGGATAGTGGAGTGTTGGAGGGACAGTGTGTGTTTGGAAGGGACAGTGGGAGTGTAGGAGGGATAGTGGAGTGTTGGAGGGATAGTTGAAGTGTTGGAGGGACAGTGGGAGTGTAGGAGGGACAGTGGGAGTGTAGGAGGGATAGTGGGAGTGTGGGAGGGACAGTGGGAGTGTGGGAGGGACAGTGGGAATGTTGGAGGGACAGTGGGAATGTAGGAGGGACAGTGGGAGTGTGGGAGGGATAGCGGGAGTGTAGGAGGGACAGTGGGAGTGTAGGAGGGACAGTGGGTGTGTAGGAGGAATAGTGGAGTGTGGGAGGGACAGTGGGAGTATAGGAGGGATAGTGAGAGTGTAGGAGGGACAGTGGGAGTATAGGAGGGATAGTGAGAGTGTAGGATGGACAGTGGGAGTATAGGAGGGATAGTGGAGTGTGGGAGGGATAGTGGGAGTGTAGGAGGGACAGTGGAAGTGTGGGAGGGATAGTGGGAGTGTAGGAGGGATAGTGGGGGTGCAGGAGGGACAGTGGAGTGTGGGAGGGATAGTGGGAGTGTAGGAGGGACAGTGGAGTGTGGGAGGGATAGTGCGAGTGTAGGAGGGACAGTGGAGTGTGGGAGGGACAGTGGGAGTGTGGGAGGGACAGTGGAAGTGTGGGAGGGATAGTGGGAGTGCAGGAGGGATAGTGGGTGTTGGAGGGACAATAGAGTGTGGGAGGGATAGTGGGAGTGTAGGAGGGACAGTGGAGTGTGGGAGGGATAGTGGGAGTATAGGAGGGAGAGTGGGAGTGTGGGAGGGACAGTGGGAGTGTGGGAGGGACAGTGGAGTGTGGGAGGGATAGTGAGAGTGTAGGAGGGACAGTGGAGTGTGGGACGGACAGTGGAGTGTGGGAGGGATAGTGAGAGTGTAGGAGGGATAGTGGAGTGTGGGAGGGACAGTGGAAGTGTGGGAGGGACAGTGGGAATGTAGGAGGGACAGTGGAGTGTGGGAGGGACAGTGGGAGTGTGGGAGGGACAGTGGGAGTGTGGGAGGGACAGTGGGAGTGTGGGAGGGATAGTGGGAGTGTAGGAGGGATAGTGGAGTGTGGGAGGGACAGTGGTGTGTGGGAGGGACAGTGGGAGTGTGGGAGGGACAGTGGGAGTGTGGGAGGGACAGTGGGAGTGTGGGAGGGATAGTGAGAGTGTAGGAGGGATAGTGGAGTGTGGGAGGGACAGTGGGAGTGTGGGAGGGACAGTGAGAGTGTCGGAGGGATAGTGGAGTGTGGGAGGGACAGTGGAGTGTGGGAGGGACAGTGGGAGTGTGGGAGGGACAGTGGGAGGGTGGGAGGGATAGTGAGAGTGTCGGAGGGATAGTGGAGTGTGGGAGGGATAGTGGGAGCGTGGGAGGGACAGTGGGAGTGTGGGAGGGATAGTGAGTGTAGGAGGGATAGTGGAGTGTGGGAGGGACAGTGGGAGTGTGGGAGGGACAGTGGAGTGTGGGAGGGACAGTGGAGTGTGGGAGGGACAGTGGGAGTGCGGGAGGGACAGTGGGAGTGTAGGAGGGACAGTGGACTTTAGGAGGTATAGTGGAGTGTAGGAGGGACAGTGCGTGTTTGGAAGGGACAGTGAGAGTGTAGGAGGGATAGTGGGAGTGTAGGAGGGAGAGTGGGAGTGTAGGAGGGACAGTGGGTGTTTGGAAGGGACAGTGAGAGTGTAGGAGGGATAGTGGGAGTGTAGGAGGGAGAGTGGGAGTGTAGGAGGGCTAGTGGGAGTGTAGGAGGGAGAGTGGGAGTGTAGGAGGGACAGTAGGAGTGTAGGAGGGCTAGTGGGAGCGCAGGAGGGATAGTGGGAGAGAGGGAGGTACAGTGGGAGTGTAGTGTGGGAGAGTGGAGTGTAGGAGGGATAGTGGAGTGTGGGAGTGTAGGAAGGACAGTGCAGTGTGGGAGGGGCTGTGGGAGTGTAGGAGGGACTGTGGAGTGAGGGAGGGGCTGTGTGAGTGTAGGAGGGATTGTGGGAGAGTGGGAGTGTAGGAGGGACAGTGGAGTGTGGGAGGGACAGTGGGTGTGGGAGGGACTGTGAGAGTGTAGGAGGGACTGTGGAGTGTGGGAGGGACTGTGGGAGTGCAGGAGGGCCTGTGGGAGAGTGGGTGTGTAGGAGGGTCAGTGGGAGTGTAGGAGGGATAGTGGAGTGTGGGAGGGACAGTGGAGTGTGGGAGGGATAGTGGGTGTTTGGAAGGGACAGTGGGAGTGTAGGAGGGATAGTGGAGTGTAGGAGGGATAGTGGAGTGTTGGAGGGACAGTGGGTGTTTGGAAGGGACAGTGGGTGTGTAGGAGGGATAGTGGAGTGTTGGAGGGACAGTTGGAGTGTTGGAGGGACAGTGGGAGTGTAGGAGGGACAGTGGGAGTGTAGGAGGGATAGTGGGAGTGTGGGAGGGACAGTGGGAGTGTGGGAGGGACAGTGGGAATGTTGGAGGGACAGTGGGAATGGAGGAGGGACAGTGGGAGTGTGGGTGGGATAGCGTGAGTGATAGCGGGAGTGTAGGAGGGACAGTGGGAGTGTAGGAGGGACAGTGGGTGTGTAGGAGGGATAGTGGAGTGTGGGAGGGACAGTGGGAGTATAGGAGGGATAGTGAGAGTGTAGGAGGGACAGTGGGAGTATAGGAGGGATAGTGAGAGTGTAGGAGGGATAGTGGAGTGTGGGAGGGACAGTGGGAGTATAGGAGGGATAGTGAGAGTGTAGGAGGGACAGTGGGAGTATAGGAGGGATAGTGAGAGTGTAGGAGGGACAGTGGGAGTATAGGAGGGATAGTGAGAGTGTAGGAGGGACAGTGGGAGTATAGGAGGGATAGTGAGAGTGTAGGAGGGACCGTGAGAGTGTAGGAGGGACAGTGGGAGTGTAGGAGGGATAGTGAGAGTGTAGGAGGGATAGTGAGAGTGGAGGAGGGACAGTGGGAGTGTGGGAGGGACAGTGGAAGTGTGGGAGGGATAGTGGCGTGCAGGAGGGACAGTGGGAGTGCGGGAAGGACAGTGGGTGTGGGAGGGACAGTGGAGTGTGGGAGGGACAGTGGAGTGTAGGAGGGACAGTGGGTGTTTGGAAGGGACAGTGAGAGTGTAGGAGGGATAGTGGACTTTAGGAGGGATAGTGGAGTGTAGGAGGGATAGTGGAGTGTAGGAGGGATAGTGGGACTGCGGGAGGGACAGTGGGAGTGTAGGAGGGACAGTGGGTGTTTGGAAGGGACAGTGAGAGTGTAGGAGGGATAGTGGACTTTAGGAGGGATAGTGGAGTGTAGGAGGGATAGTGGGACTGCGGGAGGGACAGTGGGAGTGTAGGAGGGACAGTGGGTGTTTGGAAGGGACAGTGAGAGTGTAGGAGGGATAGTGGACTTTAGGAGGGATAGTAGGCGTGTAGGAGGGACAGTGGGAGTGTACGAGGGAGACTGGGAGTGTAGGAGGGACAGTGGGAGTGTAGGAGGGAGAGTGGGAGTGTAGGAGTGACAGTTGGAGTGTAGGAGGGACCGTGGGAGTGTAGGAGGGCTAGTGGGAGCGCAGGAGGGACAGTGGGAGTGTCGTGGGGGAGAGTGGAGTGTAGGAGGGATAGTGGAGTGTGGGAGTGTAGGAGGGACAGTGGAGTGTGGGAGGTGCTGTGGGAGTGTAGGAGGGACTGTGGGAGAGTGGGAGTGTAGGAGGGACAGTGGAGTGTGGGAGGGACAGTGGGTGTGGTAGAGACTGTGGGAGTGTAGGAGGGACTGTGGAGTGTGGGAGGGACTGTGGGAGTGTAGGAGGGCCTGTGGGAGAGTGGGAGTGTAGGAGGGACAGTGGAGTGTGGGAGGGACAGTGGGTGTGTGGTGGGGACAGTGGAAGTGTAGGAGGGATAGTGGAGTGTAGGAGGGATAGTGGACTGTCAGAGGGATAGTGGAGTGGAGGAGGGATAGTGGAGTGTTGGAGGGACAGTGTGTGTTTGGAAGGGACAGTGAGAGTGTAGGAGGGATAGTGGACTGTCGGAGGAATAGTGGAGTGTAGGAGGGATAGTGGAGTGGAGGAGGGATAGTGGGTGTTTGGAAGGGACATTAAGAGTGTAGGAGGGATAGTGGACTGTAGGAGAGATAGTGGAGTGTTGGAGGGACAGTGGGTGTTTGGAAGGGACAGTGGGAGTGTAGGAGGGATAGTGGAGTGTAGGAGGGATAGTGGAGTGTAGGAGGGATAGTGGAGTGTTGAAGGGACAGTGGATGTTTGGAAGGGACAGTGGGAGTGTGTAGGAGGGATAGTGGAGTGTAGGAGGGATAGTGGAGAGTAGGAGGGATAGTGGGAGTGTGGGAGGGACAGTGGAGTGTGGGAGGGATAGTGGGAGTGTAGGAGGGATAGTGGGAGTGTAGGAGGGACAGTGGAGTGTGGGAAGGACAGTGGGAGTGTGGGAGGGACAGTGGGAGTGTGGGAGGGATAGTGAGAGTGTAGGAGGGACAGTGGAGTGTAGGAGGGACAGTGAGAGTGTAGGAGGGACAGTGAGAGTGTAGGAGGGATAGTGGAGTGGAGGAGAGAAAGTGGAGTGTTGGAGGGACAGTGGGTGTTTGGAAGGGACAGTGGGAGTGTAGGAGGGACAGTGGGTGTTTGGAAGGGACAGTAAGAGTGTAGGAGGGATAGTGGACTGTAGGAGGGATAGTGGAGTGTTGGAGGGACAGTGGGTGTTTGGAAGGGACAGTGGGAGTGTAGGAGGGATAGTGGAGTGGAGGAGGGAAAGTGGAGTGTTGGAGGGACAGTGGGTGTTTGGAAGGGATTGTGGGAGTGTAGGAGGGATAGTGGGTGTTTGGAAGGGACAGTGGGACTGTGGGAGGGACAGTGGGAGTGCAGGAGGGACAGTGGGAGTGTAGGAGGGACAGTGGGAGTGTAGGAGGGATGGTGGGCGTGTGGGAGGGACAGTGGGAGTGCAGGAGGGACAGTGGGAGTGTAGGAGGGTCAGTGGGAGTGTAGGAGGAATAGTGGAGTGTGGGAGGGACAGTGGAGTGTGGGAGGGATAGTGGGTGTTTGGAAGGGACAGTGGGAGTGTAGGAGGGATAGTGGAGTGTAGGAGGGATAGTGGAGTGTAGGAGGGATAGTGGAGTGTTGGAGGGACAGTGGGTGTTTGGAAGGGACAGTGGGAGTGTAGGAGGGATAGTGGAGTGTTGGAGGGATAGTTGAAGTGTTGGAGGGACAGTGGGAGTGTAGGAGGGACAGTGGGAGTGTAGGAGGGATAGTGGGAGTGTGGGAGGGACAGTGGGAGTGTGGGAGGGACAGTGGGAATGTTGGAGGGACAGTGGGAATGTAGGAGGGACAGTGGGAGTGTGGGAGGGATAGCGGGAGTGTAGGAGGGACAGTGGGAGTGTAGGAGGGACAGTGGGTGTGTAGGAGGAATAGTGGAGTGTGGGAGGGACAGTGGGAGTATAGGAGGGATAGTGAGAGTGTAGGAGGGACAGTGGGAGTATAGGAGGGATAGTGAGAGTGTAGGAGGTATAGTGGAGTGTGGGAGGGACAGTGGGAGTATAGGAGGGATAGTGAGAGTGTAGGAGGGACTGTGGGAGTATAGGAGGGATAGTGATAGTGTAGGAGGGACAGTGGGAGTATAGGAGGGATAGTGAGAGTGTAGGAGGGACAGTGGGAGTATAGGAGGGATAGTGAGAGTGTAGGAGGGACAGTGGGAGTGTAGGAGGGACAGTGAGAGTGTAGGAGGGACAGTGGGAGTGTGGGAGGGACAGTGGAGTGTGGGAGGGATAGTGGGAGTGTAGGAGGGACAGTGGAAGTGTGGGAGGGATAGTGGGAGTGCAGGAGGGATAGTGGGGGTGCAGGAGGGACAGTGGAGTGTGGGAGGGATAGTGGGAGTGTAGGAGGGACAGTGGAGTGTGGGAGGGATAGTGCGAGTGTAGGAGGGACAGTGGAGTGTGGGAGGGACAGTGGAAGTGTGGGAGGGATAGTGGGAGTGCAGGAGGGATAGTGGGTGTAGGAGGGACAATGGAGTGTGGGAGGGATAGTGGGAGTGTAGGAGGGACAGTGGAGTGTGGGAGGGATAGTGGGAGTGTAGGAGGGAGAGTGGGAGTGTGGGAGGGACAGTGGGAGTGTGGGAGGGACAGTGGAGTGTGGGAGGGATAGTGAGAGTGTAGGAGGGACAGTGGAGTGTGGGAGGGACAGTGGAGTGTGGGAGGGATAGTGAGAGTGTAGGAGGGATAGTGGAGTGTGGGAGGGACAGTGGAAGTGTGGGAGGGACAGTGGGAATGTCGGAGGGACAGTGGAGTGTGGGAGGGACAGTGGGAGTGTGGGAGGGACAGTGGGAGTGTGGGAGGGATAGTGGGAGTGTAGGAGGGATAGTGGAGTATGGGAGGGACAGTGGTGTGTGGGAGGGACAGTGGGAGTGTGGGAGGGACAGTGGGAGTGTGGGAGGGACAGTGGGAGTGTGGGAGGGATAGTGAGAGTGTAGGAGGGATAGTGGAGTGTGGGTGGGACAGTGGGAGAGTGGGAGGGACAGTGAGAGTGTCGGAGGGATAGTGGAGTGTGGGAGGGACAGTGGAGTGTGGGAGGGACAGTGGGAGTGTGGGAGGAACAGTGGGAGTGTGGGAGGGACAGTGGGAGGGTGGGAGGGATAGTGAGAGTGTCGGAGGGATAGTGAGAGTGTCGGAGGGATAGTGGAGTGTGGGAGGGATAGTGGGAGTGTGGGAGGGACAGTGGGAGTGTGGGAGGGATAGTGAGTGTAGGAGGGATAGTGGAGTGTGGGAGGGACAGTGGGAGTGTGGGAGGGATAGTGGAGTGTGGGAGGGACAGTGGAGTGTGGGAGGGACAGTGGGAGTGCGGGAGGGACAGTGGGAGTGTAGGAGGGACAGTGGACTTTAGGAGGTATAGTGGAGTGTAGGAGGGACAGTGCGTGTTTGGAAGGGACAGTGAGAGTGTAGGAGGGATAGTGGGAGTGTAGGAGGGAGAGTGGGAGTGTAGGAGGGACAGTGGGTGTTTGGAAGGGACAGTGAGAGTGTAGGAGGGATAGTGGGAGTGTAGGAGGGAGAGTGGGAGTGTAGGAGGGCTGGTGGGAGTGCAGGAGGGAGAGTGGGAGTGTAGGAGGGACAGTGGGAGTGTAGGAGGGCTAGTGGGAGCGCAGGAGGGATAGTGGGAGAGAGGGAGGTACAGTGGGAGTGTAGTGTGGGAGAGTGGAGTGTAGGAGGGATAGTGGAGTGTGGGAGTGTAGGAAGGACAGTGCAGTGTGGGAGGGGCTGTGGGAGTGTAGGAGGGACTGTGGAGTGAGGGAGGGGCTGTGGGAGTGTAGGAGGGATTGTGGGAGAGTGGGAGTGTAGGAGGGACAGTGGAGTGTGGGAGGGACAGTGGGTGTGGGAGGGACTGTGAGAGTGTAGGAGGGACTGTGGAGTGTGGGAGGGACTGTGGGAGTGTAGGAGGGCCTGTGGGAGAGTGGGTGTGTAGGAGGGTCAGTGGGAGTGTAGGAGGGATAGTGGAGTGTGGGAGGGACAGTGGAGTGTGGGAGGGATAGTGGGTGTTTGGAAGGGACAGTGGGAGTGTAGGAGGGATAGTGGAGTGTAGGAGGGATAGTGGAGTGTTGGAGGGACAGTGGGTGTTTGGAAGGGACAGTGGGTGTGTAGGAGGGATAGTGGAGTGTTGGAGGGACAGTTGGAGTGTTGGAGGGACAGTGGGAGTGTAGGAGGGACAGTGGGAGTGTAGGAGGGATAGTGGGAGTGTGGGAGGGACAGTGGGAGTGTGGGAGGGACAGTGGGAATGTTGGAGGGACAGTGGGAATGGAGGAGGGACAGTGGGAGTGTGGGTGGGATAGCGTGAGTGATAGCGGGAGTGTAGGAGGGACAGTGGGAGTGTAGGAGGGACAGTGGGTGTGTAGGAGGGATAGTGAGAGTGTAGGAGGGACAGTGGGAGTATAGGAGGGATAGTGAGAGTGTAGGAGGGACAGTGGGAGTATAGGAGGGATAGTGAGAGTGGTGGAGGGACAGTGGGAGTATAGGAGGGATAGTGAGAGTGTAGGAGGGACAGTGGGAGTATAGGAGGGATAGTGAGAGTGTAGGAGGGACCGTGAGAGTGTAGGAGGGACAGTGGGAGTGTAGGAGGGATAGTGAGAGTGTAGGAGGGACAGTGAGAGTGTCGGAGGGACAGTGGGAGGGTGGGAGGGACAGTGAAAGTGTGGGAGGGATAGTGGAGTGCAGGAGGGACAGTGGGAGTGCGGGAGGGACAGTGGGTGTGGGAGGGACAGTGGAGTGTGGGAGGGACAGTGGAGTGTAGGAGGGACAGTGGGTGTTTGGAAGGGACAGTGAGAGTGTAGGAGGGATAGTGGACTTTAGGAGGGATAGTGGAGTGTAGGAGGGATAGTGGAGTGTAGGAGGGACAATGGGTGTTTGGAAGGGACAGTGAGAGTGTAGGAGGGATAGTGGACTTTAGGAGGGATAGTGGAGTGTAGGAGGGATAGAGGGAGTGCGGGAGGGACAGTGGGAGTGTAGGAGGGACAGTGGGTGTTTGGAAGGGACAGTGAGAGTGTAGGAGGGATAGTGGACTTTAGGAGGGATAGTAGGCGTGTAGGAGGGACAGTGGGAGTGTACGAGGGAGACTGGGAGTGTAGGAGGGACAGTGGGAGTGTAGGAGGGAGAGTGGGAGTGTAGGAGTGACAGTTGGAGTGTAGGAGGGACCGTGGGAGTGTAGGAGGGCTAGTGGGAGCGCAGGAGGGACAGTGGGAGTGTCGTGGGGGAGAGTGGAGTGTAGGAGGGATAGAGGAGTGTGGGAGTGTAGGAGGGACAGTGGAGTGTGGGAGGTGCTGTGGGAGTGTAGGAGGGACTGTGGGAGAGTGGGAGTGTAGGAGGGACAGTGGAGTGTGGGAGGGACAGTGGGTGTGGGAGGGACTGTGGGAGTGTAGGAGGGACTGTGGAGTGTGGGAGGGACTGTGGGAGTGTAGGAGGGCCTGTGGGAGAGTGGGAGTGTAGGAGGGACAGTGGAGTGTGGGAGGGACAGTGGGTGTGTGGTGGGGACAGTGGGAGTGTAGGAGGGATAGGGGAGTGTTGGAGGGATAGTTGAAGTGTTGGAGGGACAGTGGGAGTGTAGGAGGGACAGTGGGAGTGTAGGAGGGATAGTGGGAGTGTGGGAGGGACAGTGGGAGTGTGGGAGGGACAGTGGGAATGTTGGAGGGACAGTGGGAATGTAGGAGGGACAGTGGGAGTGTGGGAGGGATAGCGGGAGTGTAGGAGGGACAGTGGGAGTGTAGGAGGGACAGTGGGAGTGTAGGAGGGACAGTGGGTGTGTAGGAGGAATAGTGGAGTGTGGGAGGGACAGTGGGAGTATAGGAGGGATAGTGAGAGTGCAGGAGGGACAGTGGGAGTATAGGAGGGATAGTGAGAGTGTAGGAGGTATAGTGGAGTGTGGGAGGGACAGTGGGAGTATAGGAGGGATAGTGAGAGTGTAGGAGGGACAGTGGGAGTATAGGAGGGATAGTGAGAGTGTAGGAGGGACAGTGGGAGTATAGGAGGGATAGTGAGAGTGTAGGAGGGACAGTGGGAGTGTAGGAGGGACAGTGAGAGTGTAGGAGGGACAGTGGGAGTGTGGGAGGGACAGTGGAAGTGTGGGAGGGATAGTGGGAGTGTAGGAGGGATAGTGGGAGTGTAGGAGGGACAGTGGAGTGTGGGAGGGATAGTGGGAGTGTAGGAGGGACAGTGGAAGTGTGGGAGGGATAGTGGGAGTGTAGGAGGGATAGTGGGGGTGCAGGAGGGACAGTGGAGTGTGGGAGGGATAGTGGGAGTGTAGGAGGGACAGTGGAGTGTGGGAGGGACAGTGGGAGTGTGGGAGGGACAGTGGAAGTGTGGGAGGGATAGTGGGAGTGCAGGAGGGATAGTGGGTGTAGGAGGGACAATGGAGTGTGGGAGGGATAGTGGGAGTGTAGGAGGGACAGTGGAGTGTGGGAGGGATAGTGGGAGTGTAGGAGGGAGAGTGGGAGTGTGGGAGGGACAGTGGGAGTGTGGGAGGGACAGTGGAGTGTGGGAGGGATAGTGAGAGTGTAGGAGGGACAGTGGAGTGTGGGAGGGACAGTGGAGTGTGGGAGGGATAGTGAGAGTGTAGGAGGGATAGTGGAGTGTGGGAGGGACAGTGGAAGTGTGGGAGGGACAGTGGGAATGTAGGAGGGACAGTGGAGTGTGGGAGGGACAGTGGGAGTGTGGGAGGGACAGTGGGAGTGTGGGAGGGATAGTGGGAGTGTAGGAGGGATAGTGGAGTGTGGGAGGGACAGTGGTGTGTGGGAGGGACAGTGGGAGTGTGGGAGGGACAGTGGGAGTGTGGGAGGGACAGTGGGAGTGTGGGAGGGATAGTGAGAGTGTAGGAGGGATAGTGGAGTGTGGGAGGGACAGTGGGAGTGTGGGAGGGACAGTGAGAGTGTCGGAGGGATAGTGGAGTGTGGGAGGGACAGTGGAGTGTGGGAGGGACAGTGGGAGTGTGGGAGGGACAGTGGGAGGGTGGGAGGGATAGTGAGAGTGTCGGAGGGATAGTGGAGTGTGGGAGGGATAGTGGGAGTGTGGGAGGGACAGTGGGAGTATGGGAGGGATAGTGAGTGTAGGAGGGATAGTGGAGTGTGGGAGGGACAGTGGGAGTGTGGGAGGGATAGTGGAGTGTGGGAGGGACAGTGAAGTGTGGGAGGGACAGTGGGAGTGCGGGAGGGACAGTGGGAGTGTAGGAGGGACAGTGGACTTTAGGAGGTATAGTGGAGTGTAGGAGGGACAGTGCGTGTTTGGAAGGGACAGTGAGAGTGTAGGAGGGATAGTGGGAGTATAGGAGGGATAGTGAGAGTGTAGGAGGGACAGTGGGAGTATAGGAGGGATAGTGAGAGTGTAGGAGGGACAGTGGGAGTATAGGAGGGATAGTGAGAGTGTAGGAGGGACAGTGGGAGTGTAGGAGGGACAGTGAGAGTGTAGAAGGGACAGTGGGAGTGTGGGAGGGACAGTGGAAGTGTGGGAGGGATAGTGGGAGTGTAGGAGGGATAGTGGGAGTGTAGGAGGGACAGTGGAGTTTGGGAGGGATAGTGGGAGTGTAGGAGGGACAGTGAAAGTGTGGGAGGGATAGTGGGAGTGTAGGAGGGATAGTGGGAGTGTAGGAGGGACAGTGGAGTGTGGGAGGGATAGTGGGAGTGTAGGAGGGACAGTGGAGTGTGGGAGGGATAGTGGGAGTGTAGGAGGGACAGTGGAAGTGTGGGAGGGATAGTGGGAGTGTAGGAGGGATAGTGGGGGTGCAGGAGGGACAGTGGAGTGTGGGAGGGATAGTGGGAGTGTAGGAGGGACAGTGGAGTGTGGGAGGGACAGTGGGAGTATAGGAGGGATAGTGAGAGTGTAGGAGGGACAGTGGGAGTGTAGGAGGGACAGTGAGAGTGTAGGAGGGACAGTGGGAGTGTGGGAGGGACAGTGGAAGTGTGGGAGGGATAGTGGGAGTGTAGGAGGGATAGTGGGAGTGTAGGAGGGACAGTGGAGTGTGGGAGGGATAGTGGGAGTGTAGGAGGGACAGTGGAAGTGTGGGAGGGATAGTGGGAGTGTAGGAGGGATAGTGGGGGTGCAGGAGGGACAGTGGAGTGTGGGAGGGACAGTGGAAGTGTGGGAGGGATAGTGGGAGTGCAGGAGGGATAGTGGGTGTAGGAGGGACAATGGAGTGTGGGAGGGATAGTGGGAGTGTAGGAGGGACAGTGGAGTGTGGGAGGGATAGTGGGAGTGTAGGAGGGAGAGTGGGAGTGTGGGAGGGACAGTGGGAGTGTGGGAGGGACTGTGGAGTGTGGGAGGGATAGTGAGAGTGTAGGAGGGACAGTGGAGTGTGGGAGGGACAGTGGAGTGTGGGAGGGATAGTGAGAGTGTTGGAGGGATAGTGGAGTGTGGGAGGGACAGTGGAAGTGTGGGAGGGACAGTGGGAATGTAGGAGGGACAGTGGAGTGTGGGAGGGACAGTGGGAGTGTGGGAGGGACAGTGGGAGTGTGGGAGGGATAGTGGGAGTGTAGGAGGGATAGTGGAGTGTGGGAGGGACAGTGGTGTGTGGGAGGGACAGTGGGAGTGTGGGAGGGACAGTGGGAGTGTGGGAGGGACAGTGGGAGTGTGGGAGGGATAGTGAGAGTGTAGGAGGGATAGTGGAGTGTGGGAGGGACAGTGGGAGTGTGGGAGGGACAGTGAGAGTGTCGGAGGGATAGTGGAGTGTGGGAGGGACAGTGGAGTGTGGGAGGGACAGTGGAAGTGTGGGAGGGATAGTGGGAGTGTAGGAGGGATAGTGGGAGTGTAGGAGGGACAGTGGAGTGTGGGAGGGATAGTGGGAGTGTAGGAGGGACAGTGGAGTGTGGGAGGGATAGTGGGAGTGTAGGAGGGACAGTGGAAGTGTGGGAGGGATAGTGGGAGTGTAGGAGGGATAGTGGGGGTGCAGGAGGGACAGTGGAGTGTGGGAGGGATAGTGGGAGTGTAGGAGGGACAGTGGAGTGTGGGAGGGACAGTGGGAGTATAGGAGGGATAGTGAGAGTGTAGGAGGGACAGTGGGAGTGTAGGAGGGACAGTGAGAGTGTAGGAGGGACAGTGGGAGTGTGGGAGGGACAGTGGAAGTGTGGGAGGGATAGTGGGAGTGTAGGAGGGATAGTGGGAGTGTAGGAGGGACAGTGGAGTGTGGGAGGGATAGTGGGAGTGTAGGAGGGACAGTGGAAGTGTGGGAGGGATAGTGGGAGTGTAGGAGGGATAGTGGGGGTGCAGGAGGGACAGTGGAGTGTGGGAGGGACAGTGGAAGTGTGGGAGGGATAGTGGGAGTGCAGGAGGGATAGTGGGTGTAGGAGGGACAATGGAGTGTGGGAGGGATAGTGGGAGTGTAGGAGGGACAGTGGAGTGTGGGAGGGATAGTGGGAGTGTAGGAGGGAGAGTGGGAGTGTGGGAGGGACAGTGGGAGTGTGGGAGGGACTGTGGAGTGTGGGAGGGATAGTGAGAGTGTAGGAGGGACAGTGGAGTGTGGGAGGGACAGTGGAGTGTGGGAGGGATAGTGAGAGTGTTGGAGGGATAGTGGAGTGTGGGAGGGACAGTGGAAGTGTGGGAGGGACAGTGGGAATGTAGGAGGGACAGTGGAGTGTGGGAGGGACAGTGGGAGTGTGGGAGGGACAGTGGGAGTGTGGGAGGGATAGTGGGAGTGTAGGAGGGATAGTGGAGTGTGGGAGGGACAGTGGTGTGTGGGAGGGACAGTGGGAGTGTGGGAGGGACAGTGGGAGTGTGGGAGGGACAGTGGGAGTGTGGGAGGGATAGTGAGAGTGTAGGAGGGATAGTGGAGTGTGGGAGGGACAGTGGGAGTGTGGGAGGGACAGTGAGAGTGTCGGAGGGATAGTGGAGTGTGGGAGGGACAGTGGAGTGTGGGAGGGACAGTGGAAGTGTGGGAGGGATAGTGGGAGTGTAGGAGGGATGGGGAGGGGGGTTGGGGGAGTGAGCGGCAGGAGAGCGGGACGGGGAGGGGGGTTGGGGGAGTGAGCGGCAGGAGAGCGGGATGGGGAGGGGGGTTGGGGGAGTGAGCGGCCGGAGAGCGGGATGGAGAGGGGGGTTGGGGGAGTGAGCGGCTGGAGAGCGGGATGGGGAGGGGGGTTGAGGGAGTGAGTGGCCGGACAGCGGGATGGAGAGGGGGGTTGGGGGCGTGAGCGGCCGGAGAGCGGGATGGGGAGGGGGGGGGCGGATGTGAGCAGCCGGAGAGCGGGATGGGGAGGGGGTTAGAGGGAGTGAGTGGCCGGAGAGCGGGATGGGGAGGGTGGTTGGGGGAGTGAGCGACTGGAGAGCGGGATGGGGAGAGGGTTAGAGGGAGTGAGTGGCTGGAGAGCGGATGGGGAGGGGGTTAGAGGGTGAGTGGCCGGAGAGCGGGATGGGGAGGGGGGTTGGGGAAGTGAGCGGCCGGAGAGCGGGATGGGGAGGGGGGTTGGGGAAGTGAGCGGCCGGAGAGCGGGATGGGGAGGGGGGTTGGGGAAGTGAGCGGCCGGAGAGCAGGATGGGGAGGGGGGTTGGGGGAGTGAGTGGCCAGAGAGCGGGATGGGGAGGGGGGTTGGGGAAGTGAGCGGCCGGAGAGCGGGATGGGGAGGGGGGTTGGGGGAGTGAGTGGCCAGAGAGCGGGATGGGGAGGGGGTTAGAGGGAGTGAGTGGCCGGAGAGCGTGATGGGGAGGGGGGTTGGGGGTGTGAGCGGCAGGAGAGCGGGATGTGGAGGGGGGTTGGGGGAGTGAGCGGCCGGAGAGCGGGATGGGGAGGGGGGTTGGGGAAGTGAGCGGCCGTAGAGCGGGATGGGGAGGGGGGTTGGGGGAGTGAGTGGCCAGAGAGCGGGATGGGGAGGGGGGTTGGGGGTGTGAGCGGCAGGAGAGCGGGATGGGGAGGGGGGTTGGGGAAGTGAGCGGCAGGAGAGCGGGATGTGGAGGGGGGTTGGGGGAGTGAACGGCCGGAGAGCGGGATGGTGAGGGGGGTTGGGGGAGTGAGCGGCAGGAGAGCGGGATGGGGAGGGGGGTTGGGGGAGTGAGCGGCAGGAGAGCGGGATGTGGAGGGAGTTTGGGGGAGTGAGTGGCCGGAGAGCGTGATGGGGAGGGGGGTTGGGGGTGTGAGCGGCAGGAGAGCGGGATGGGGAGGGGGGTTGGGGGAGTGAACGGCCGGAGAGCGGGATGGGGAGGGGGGTTGGGGGAGTGAACGGCCGGAGAGCGGGATGGGGAGGGGGGTTGGGGGAGTGAGCGGCAGGAGAGCGGGATGTGGAGGGAGTTTGGGGGAGTGAGCGGCCGGAGAGCGGGATGGGGAGGGGGGTTGGGGGAGTGAGCGGCCGGAGAGCGGGATGGGGAGGGGGGTTGGGGGAGTGAGCGGCAGGAGAGCGGGATGGGGAGGGGGGTTGGGGAAGTGAGCGGCCGGGGAGCGGGATGGGGAGGGGGGTTGGGGAAGTGAGCGGCCAGAGAGCGGGATGGGGAGGGGGGTTGGGGAAGTGAGCGGCCGGAGAGCGGGATGGGGAGGGGGGTTGGGGGAGTGAGTGGCCAGAGAGCGGGATGGGGAGGGGGTTAGAGGGAGTGAGTGGCCGGAGAGCGTGATGGGGAGGGGGGTTGGGGGAGTGAACGGCAGGAGAGCGGGATGTGGAGGGGGGTTGGGGGAGTGAACGGCCGGAGAGCGGGATGGGGAGGGGGGTTGGGGGAGTGAGCGGCAGGAGAGCGGGATGGGGAGGGGGGTTGGGGAAGTGAGCGGCCGGAGAGCGGGATGGGGAGGGAGTTTGGGCGAGTGAGCGGCCGGAGAGCGGGATGGGGAGGGGGGTTGGGGGAGTGAGCGGCACGAGAGCGGGATGTGGAGGGGGGTTGGGGGAGTGAGTGGCCGGAGAGCGGGATGGGGAGGGGGGTTGGGGGAGTGAGCGGCAGGAGAGCGGGATGTGGAGGGGGGTTGGGGGAGTGAGCGGCCGGAGAGCGGGATGGGGAGGGGGTTTTGGGGAGTGAGCGGCCGGAGAGCGGGATGATGAGGGGGGTTGGGGGAGTGAGCGGCTGGAGAGCGGGATGGGGAGGGGTTTGGGGGACTGAGCGAGATTCTCTCACAAGGGGAAACATCCTTTCCACATCCACCCTGTCAAGACCCCTCAGGATCTTATATGTTTCAATAAAGTCGCCTCTTACTCTTCTTAATTCCAGCCGATACA
This sequence comes from Heterodontus francisci, assembly GCF_036365525.1. Taxonomy (NCBI): domain Eukaryota; kingdom Metazoa; phylum Chordata; class Chondrichthyes; order Heterodontiformes; family Heterodontidae; genus Heterodontus; species Heterodontus francisci. The sequence goes on along the minus strand of NC_090406.1, from coordinate 51,196,239 downwards.
AGCCAACCTCTCTTCATAAGACAAGCCACCCATTCCAGGTATTAATCTAGTAAACCTTCTCTGTACTGCCTCCAACGCATTTACATCCTTCATTAAATGAAAAGACCAGTACTGTACACAGTACTCCAGATGTGGTCTCACCAATGCCCTGTATAACTGAAGCATAACCTCCCTACTTTTGCATTCAATTCTTGCAATAAACGATAACATTCTATTAGCTTTCCTAATTACGTGCTGTACCTGCATATTGACCTTTTGTGATTCATGCACTAGGACACCCAGATCCCTCTGCATCTCAGTGCTCTGCAATCTCTCACCATTTAGATAATATGCTTCTTTTTTATTCTTCCTGCCAAAATGGACAATTTCCCACTTTCCCATATTATACTTCATTTGCCAGGTCTTTGCCCACAAATGCAAGCCAGTATACTCACTTGAAGAAAGGCTCCCAGCAGGCTGCTGCCTCAGTCTCTGAGCCCGCAGCTCCTCTTCCCGACGTTGCTCTTCTTCAATTTCCCGCTCAATCAGGAGGGTGGTCTGGGACTTGAATGGGCGCAGGATGTAGGGCTCTTCATTTGGGGTGATCTGGCTCTCCACCAGCCTTGTCGCTGTGCTACATGGAACAGGATTCAGCTTCGAGCTGCTGATCTTGGAAGTGCTTGTAGTGTGCAGCTGATACTCTGGACATTCCTGTAAGATTACTTTACATTCTGTTGCATCAACTTGGATTGTGTTGCTTTCTTCTGGAATGGTGTACACGTCAAGAGACTCCTGTGAAGCAAAACTGGCTAACTTTGGGCGCCTGCCCTGCTGTGGTGCAACTGGCACATCATCTACTTGCTGTTCGAAAACCTTCTTGCGTTTTTCCACCTCTTGTGGTACTCCTTTATCATACAACCCCTTCACTTTACCCTCTTGCCTCAACTTCTCTTCCCTCTTTGAGTCCATTTCAATTTCTCTCTGAACAAAAAAGACCATTCGGTTTTTGTCTTTCGATTTTGCGAAAGGTGATGTTGGAGGTAGTTGTGATAACAGTGGCTTGGTCCTGATTTGCACCATTTCCTCAGAGCTTCCCGAATTCCTAATTCCTCGCTCCTTACGAAGACTCTCTTCCCTTTCCATGGCTAATCGGATTTCCTTCTCAATGGGTGTTTCAGGTACAGGCTTCTGCTCAGAGAATTCAAAAACACCACTGTTATCAGTTCCAATGTTCAACATCTCATTTGATGCCCCACCATCACTTGTAAACCCAAAACAGTAATCATTGGACATCTCCCCTAATCCAGAATCAAGGTCATCAATTGATGAACAGACAGGCAGATTTTGCTGGGTGTCATTAAATTTTTTATCATCACCATTTTCCAGAGTTGCAATCTTTTCAGCAGTGAACGTGCTGTTGCTTAAGAGACTTTTCCTGGAATGATTATCTGTGTTTCTCTTCTCTCCATCAGGGATACAATCAACTCGACCGGCCTTTACAGTGACCACTGGACTTGTGTCCAAGACACTAGTGTCCTCGTAGTGATGAGGTTGGGCTGATTCAGACAGGCTGGAAAAACAGTTTAAGACCTTGTAGGGTTGAGCAGAGAGCCTTGGACTCATAGGAACTTCTTGCCGTGACTTCTCCATGTCGAGGAACTGCTGCCGAGCGGTAGTGAAGTTTATTTGTTCAGTGTCGATGCTTTCAGGGTAAGCAATGGAGGATTCTTTAAGGAAAGAGTATGAATTGGCCTCCACACTGGACATCCAAGTTTTATCCTGTTGCTGCATGGAATCTTCAAGCAATGGCTTCTCCCCCATATCTAATTGCTCTGTTGAACCCCATTTCTCTGCAATGGTGGCATTCTTCTTCATGGCTTGGTTTCTAATAATCTCTCTTCTCTCCTTTGCAAGCATTTTATCATCAGCCGTTCCTTTAATGATTACTGTCTGGTATTTTCCTTCCTTATTATCTGAGAAAAGTCTCGTCGGCACTTTCTCTGCATGGTAGGTTCGAAGGTCAAAGTTGGCTTCTCTCTTTATGGTGGCTAACTTTGCATCTCTGACTGCAGAGGGGGTGCAACCTTCCTCATGGTCTGTTGTTGAGGAAAACATACCTATCAGTCCACCATTAACTGAAATGTTCTGACTGTCTGGTTCTTGGTGTTGAATGACAGCAACCTTCTTTGCATGAATGATGACATCATTGCCACAATCAATCCCAGATGCTGGAGTGACTGAAACAGAGGGTCTTGCGTTACTCACTGTGATTGTATTTGAATTGTGAGAGAACAAATGAGTTCCATTTTCAAGACCTGGATATGAACCATCAAGACTGACCAAAGACCCATTCTTCGCAGTGAAGGCATTTCCCTCAGTTCTCTCCATTTGGATAGGGGGCTCTTCTCCCAGTGAATCCTCAGTTTCAGTAGGTGTCTGTGGGTCCTTGGGGAAAACTGTTTCTTTCTCTCCCTCTTCCTTTAGCACAAGCTCATTATTTGCCTGCTCTTCCAGCTGATCCCTGGATCCTGCGAGGATCTCCCTCGTATCTTTGGAAGGTGCCCTATCTTGCTCAGAATCTTTGCTCTGTACAAGTGTACCTTCTGGAATTCCTATCGGTTGAGTCCCAGAGTTTGGCAGACTGCTATGCACCAGATCCTTGGAGGCAGGGGCACCCTGCTGAGACTCCACCTCATTCACCGCAGACGCTTCGATCGGAATCCCCAAAGTCCCCAGTGTCTGTTAAAGACAAAAAGGATAGTTTCACATTGAGGATTCACATACTGCCTGCTGGAGCCCTATTCACAGCACTGGGTTAGGAAGGAAAGGGCTCCCAGTACATACTGACAGTGAAACTGTAGCACTGATTACAATGAAACATGTATAAGCAGCTAGTCTCAAATGATGAACACAATTCCCGTGCTGACACCATCTAATACTAGTAGTAAACCCAAGAGTACATGCGACTGGAGGACTTAACCTCTCCAGCGTGGAGTACACTAACTCTGTACAGGGCTGATCAAAGGGATGCACAGTAGGAGGGAGAATGTTCTCTAATGGCAGACAAGCTCCAGTTTTATTCAGGCCAGATTTGATCACCAGCCTGTGCTGAGAGACAGATTGATCACTGTCTTGCAATTTCTAGAGAGAAAAGCATGTGTATATGTGTGTGTGTGTGTATGTATGCGTGTGTTCTAGCATGCATATGTGTATGCATATGAGTGGGCATATCCATGTACTGTTCATGCATGTATGCAATGGCTAGCCTCCTCTCGTGCCAACACTCAGTGCCAATGCTGACGTGATAGCCACCCCACGTGCTCACATTCTGAGGTTCCCCTACTCCATGCCTTTTACCCAGAGTTTCTGGAGGCCACATAATCCGTGACTGACCTCACCAGCAACTGCGACCTCACCCATGCCCACTCCTCTTACTGACAGGAACCCCTGATATCTGCAACTGCATTGCTCAAAGCAGTAAGAAAGTGCATCATCTCTTTGCTGTGACCTAATCCAGTGACTCCTCCCAACAAACATATGGACAAGAAGCTGTGGGGCAGATGCCAATCAGAGTGGGCTTGAGATGGCACCACAGCCGATTTGTTACACATACCCAGCAGGGTTTTTTTATTCTTTCACAGGATGTGGGCATCGCTGGCTAGGCCTTGAGAAGGTGGTGGTGAGCTGCCTTCTTGAATGGCTGCAGTCCATGTGGAGTGGGTACACCCACAGTGCTGTTAGGGAGGGAATCCCAGGATTTTGACCCAGCGACAGCGAAGGAACGGCGATATAGTTCCAAGTCAGGATGCTGCGTGGCTTGGAGGCAAACCTGCAGGTGGTGGTGTTCCCATGCAACTGCTGCCCTTGTCCTTCTAGTTGGTAGAGGTCACAGATTTGGAAGGTGCTGTCGAAAGAGTCTTGGTGAGTTGCTGCAGTGCATCTTGTAGATGGTACACACTGCTGCCACTGTGCGTCGGTGGTGAAGGGAGTGAATGTTGAAGGTGGTGGATGGGGTGCCATTCAAGTGGGCTGCTTTGTTCTGGATGGTGTCGAGCTTCCTGAGTGTTGTTGGAACTGCGCTCATCCTGGCAAGTGGAAAGTATTCCATCACACTTCTGACTTGTGACGTGTGGATGGTGGACAAGCTTTGAGGAGTCAGATGGTGAGTTACTCGCTGCAGGATTTCTAGCCTCTGACCTGCTCTTGTAGCCACAGCATTTATGTGGTTGGTCCAGTTCAGTTTCTGGTCAGTGGTAACTCCCAGGAAGTTGATAGTGGGGGATTCAGCAATGGTAATGCCATTGAACATCAAGGGGAGATGGTTAGATTCTCTCTTGTTTGAGATGGTCATTGCCTGGCACTTGTGTGGTACGAATGTTACTTGCCACTTATCAGACCAAGCCTGGATGTTGTCCAGGTCTTGCTGCATCTGAACATGGACTGCTTCAGTATCTGAGGAGTCACGAATGGTGCTGAACATTGTGCAATCATCAGTGAACATCCCCACTTCTGACATTATGATGAAGGGAAGGTCATTGATGAAGGAGCTGAAGATGATTGGGCCCAGGACACTACCCTGAAGAACTCCTGCAGTAATGTCCTGGGACTGAGATGATTGACCTCCAACAACCACAAACATCTTCCTTTGTGCTATGCATGACTCCAATTACCAAAGGCTTTCCCCCCTGATTCCCACTTACTTCAATTTTGCTCAAACTCCTTGATGCCATACTGGGTCAAAATGCTGCCTTGATGTCAAGGGCAGTCACTCTCACCTCACCTCTGGAGTTCAGCTCTTTTGTCCATGTTTGGACCAAGGCTGTAATGAGGTCGGAAGCTGAGTGGCCCTGGCGGAACCTAAACTGAAAGTGAGTGTGCAGGTTATTACTAAGCAAGTGCCACTTGATAGCACTGTCAGCGACCCCTTCCATCACTTTGCTGATGATTAAGAGTAGACAATTAGGGCGGTAATTGGCCAGGTTGGATTTGTCCTGCTTTTTGTGGACAGGACATACCTGGGCAATTTTCCACATTGCTGGGTAAATGCCAGTGTTGTAGCTGCACTGGAACAGCTTGGTTAGAGTCGTGGCAAGTTCTGAAGCACAAGTCTTCAGTACTATTGCCGGACTGTTGTCAGGACCCATAGCCTTTGCAGAATCCAGTGCCTTCAGCCATTTCTTGATATCACGTGGAGTGAATCGAATTGGCTGAAGACTGGCATCGGTGATGCTGGGGACCTCAGGAGGAGGCCGAGATGGATCATCCACTTGGCACTTCTGGCTGAAGGTGGATGCAAATACTTCAACCTCATCTTTTGCACCTCAATAATATAAAAGCAAAATACTGCAGATGCTGGAAATCTGAAAGAAAAACAAGAAATGCTGGAACTACTCAGCAGGTCTGGCAGCATCTGTGGGGAGAGAAGCAGAGTTAACGTTTCAGGTCAGTGACCCTTCATCAGAACTCAATGATGGGGGAGCCCAGCACATTAGTGCAAAAGACAAGACTGAAGCATTTGCAATCATTTGTATTCTCTGAACAGTGAACACATTAATACACAGAACTGCCTGTACTGACCTGTTTAGAACATAACTAAAGAACTGCGGACCTCGGGAAAGGAAAGCTAAGAGAAACTCTCTTACTTTAGCGACTTGGGGGTGTAATGGATTTGTCTAATATGTCTATCTTGTCAGTTAGTGCCACCCAAATATATCTCAGAAAATGCCGATGAGGATGAGAGAAATGTCTGTCAATACAGGCAGCAAACAGCAGCAGGGACTGCCAATTCGCCAGCTTCTGGTGACCTACTTGCTCAAATGGCAGAGATTTTGGCGGGTTTTTGCCAAAGCCTGAACCTCAGGTTGTCTCTTCAGTTGACTGGGATGCTGCAGGGTCCTCATGTGCATCAGTTTCAAAGTGCTCATTTGAATAGGAGAATATTTTCAACCACCGACTAGACTAGTTTTTGGTATCACTGTTATGGACAGCTGCACTAAAGGGTTTATTGGGTTACCCTGAATTTGCAAATAGCACATTATGACTGTACTCACAGGATATGTTGGAAGGCTAGGAACATATGAGGGGTCTTGAGAACCATTCAGTTTGTATATTCAAAGAATGGACATGTTTTTCAAAGTTAATAATATTTTTGAACTTCAAGGTGATAGTGAAGAGGCCCAGACTCAGAATAAGGCCAAATCTTGAGCGCAAGAAAGCAATTTTGTCAACGGAAGTATAACAAACATTCTTGCTCCCAACAAGGCAAAAGATGTGCCATTCAAAACAATCATTACCAAGTTGGAGGAACATTTCAATCTTAAGCCACTAGAGATAGCAGAAAGCTACAAATTTGGAACCCGAAACCAGAAAAGTAGTGAAACAGTTACATAGTTAGTGAGTACATTGTGGCACTGAAGAATTTATCACCACAATGCAACTATGGCACATTCTTAGACCGTGCATTACGAGACAGATTTGTGTGTGGATTGGTGGACGGAAGAATCCAATCTTACATTTGAACTGGCGTGTAAGATTGCTCTTTCTATGGCGATGGCATCAAAGATGCTCGAGAATTTCGTCTATGCCAGTGACCAGTACAGCTTCTGACCACAGCCAGAAGACTACCGCCAAGCATAAAGTGGGGTGAGCCGGTCGGAAGAGTGCTGGTGATGGCAGTTCAGTGTCTTGTTATTGGTGTAACGGCAACCACACAGCACAGGCATGTCAGTAGAGAAATGTCAAATGTTTTCATTGTCGAAAGAACTGCTTGCCGAGCAAAGGCCAAAGTAGGAAAGGGAACTTATTCCAATGGTAATGGAAAACAGCGAAGTCACAAGGGTGGAGTTCACAAACTTGAAGTGAATCCGGAGTGCCTAAGCAAAGAGGAGTCAGGCCTGTACAGCATTTATGCCACTAACAATCACTCAAATGACACAGACCTTTGTACAAGTGTTGGTAAATCAACAGGACATCAACATGCAAATTGATACAGCTGCAGATTGCTCCATTATTAGTAGAGACACCTATGACAGCAAATTCAGTAATGTAAATGAGAGCACAGTTCAGTTAAAAACCTACTCTGGTGAGATGTTAGAAACTGAATACCGAACCAACAATAGACGAGTTAAGGTCTATTTTTAATCATCATGGATAACAGAGGAGCTTGTCTCAGATAACGGTCTTCAGTTTCCTTCTGCTCCGTTCCAAAACTTCATGAAGCAAAATAGTATCAAACATACCGTCACTCCTCCTTATCATCCAGCATCAAATAGAACAGATGAAAGATCATTAGGATAAAGTAGATCATTAGAACAAGTGCTACATGGGTGTTCAAATTTCAGTATGAAATGGCGGTTAGCTAATTTTCTACTGAAGTATCAAACAGCCCCATACTCCATTACAGGGTACACGCCTGCTGAGGTTTTGATGAAGAGAAGGTTAAGGACAAGTTTGAGTCTGGTCCTACCAAACCTGACTGCTAAAGCTGAACGCAAACAATTCAGTCAGAAACATCAATTTGACGCAAACCAAAGAGAACTCAGTTTCAAGCAGACTGAGCATGTTTGTGTTTTGAGTTCCTCCCCCACATCCACCCCCCCCCCCCCATCACAAGTCACCCAATTGGGATGTGGGAAATATAGTAGGTGTGTGTGGAAGCAAAAGATACCTGATTGAGATTGATGGTAAAGTAAGAAATGTCCATGTAGCTCACATGATCCCAGCAAGGGGTGAACCAAAACATAAGTGTGATCCACTTGACCACGACTCATGTCAGAGTTTGAACCAGTTCAGACTTCAGTGTCTAAAGTACCAATTTCGAAGAAAGAAACAAGATCTTCTCTAAGTTCTGAACCTAAACCAAGCAGTCCAAAATCTGACCCAACACCAAAATCTGTAAGGAGATCAGAAAGACTGTGTAAAACAGTTCTCAAACTTAATTTGTAAATATAGTACATTGTTGAGAAAAATACTTTTCTTTAGAAAGGGGAAGCAGTGTGATGTATTTGAATAATATGCTAATGATGTGGTGATGTCATGACATGAGGGGCCTAAATAGAGTAGACAGGAAGGACCTGTTTCCCTGAACGGAGAGGTCAATTACCAGGGGGCACAGATTTAAAGTGATTGGTAGAAGGATTAGAGAGGACGTGAGGAAACATTTTTTCACCCAGAGGGTGGTGGGTGTCTGAAATTCACTGCCAGGATCGGTGGTGGAGGCAAAAGTCCTGAATTCTTTTAAAAGGTATCTGGACCAGCAGCTGAAGTGCTGTAACCGGCAAGGCTATGGACCAGGTGCTGGAAGGTGGGATTGGGCGGCTAGTTTTTTTTCGGCCAGCACAGACACAACGGACTGAATGGCCTCCTTCTGTGCCGTAATTTTTCTAAGGTTCTATAACCGCAAGGGCGGCACAGTGGCGCAGAGGGCGGCACAGTGGCGCAGTGGTTAGCACCGCAGCCTCACAGCTCCAGGGACCCGGGTTCAATTCCGGGTAATGCCTGTGTGGAGTTTGCAAGTTCTCCCTGTGTCTGCGTGGGTTTTCTCCGGGTGCTCCGGTTTCCTCCCACAAGCCAAAAGACTTGCAGGTTGATAGGTAAATTGGCCATTATAAATTGTCACTAGTATAAGTAGGTGGTAGGGAAATATAGGAACAGGTGGGGATGTTTGGTAGAAATATGGGATTAGTGTAGGATTAGTATAAATGGGTGGTTGATGTTCGGCACAGACTCGGTGGGCCGAAGGGCCTGTTTCAGTGCTGTATCTCTAATCTAATAACCTTGAATTGGCCATGCTTGGTGTCCATCTTGTCTGTTAGTTCCACCCAAATATATCACAGTGGGGTGGGGAGGGGTGTTGGGTGACTGGGTGATTGAAGGTTGAGACACCTTCACCTAATAAAGGACTATTGTATCATGGACACTAACTCAGTAATGTAAAGTTGTGAGCGGATTGTGTTAGTGTCAAAGTTCAACTCACATAACTATGTTAATGAGTCTTGTGCAACTCAGTTTGGAAAAAAGATCCAGCCAAGAAAGAAAAAGGGGCAGGGGGGAAGGTAATTGAGGGGGTGCTGCTCAGGGGGATGTACATGTGGGTGGGAGGTAATTGTGTGAACAAGTGGATGTTTGGGCCCTGTAACCATGGTGATGAGGAGAGAGATGGTGGGGAGCAGGAAGTTTTGACCAACATTCTTGTTCTCTAGCATGTTTTGAATATGGGTTTTGCAGGTTTTGAGGCAGCATTGTGAACTCCCTAAGCTGTGGATCTTGCAGCCCAGTCTACAGTCTTCCCAATATTTAAATTTCTGCTCTTCCAAAACTAAATGTTGGACAAGCAATTTGACAAATCAAAGGCAGTGGTGGGATCAAGAGAGGTGGTGGTGAAGTTGAGATGGGTGCCATCAGTGTGCTAACTCTGTGCTTTCGGATGATGTCACTGAGGGGCAGCATGTAGATGAGAAATAGGATGGGGCCAACGATGGATCCTTGGGGCACACCAGAGGTAACGGTGCGGGAGCAGGAAGAGAAGCCATTGCAAATGATTCTCTGGCTAGAATTGGATAGATAAGAATGAACTAGGCGACAGCAGTCCCACCCAGCTGGGGCGACAGTGGAGAGGCTTTTGGAGGAGGTTGATGTGACCAAGCATGTCAAAGGCTTGGATGAGGAGGGCTAGTTTACTTTTGTCACAGTCACATAGGATGTAATTTGTGACTTTGATAAGAGCTGTTTTAGTACTATGGCAGGGGCAGAAACCTGATCGGAGGGATTCAAACATGGAATTCCAGGAAAGATGGGAATGGATGTGGGAGGCGACAACAGGTTCAAGCACTTCAGTGGAAAAAGTAGTTGGAGATGGGGTTGTAGTTTGCAAGTTGTGATGATGTCAGATTTGAAGGAGAGAGTGACAGTACCAGAGAAGAGAGAGATCATTAACAATATCAGCTACCACGGAGGCTCAGAAGGGAAGCTGGGTGGTCAGCAGTTTAGTGGGAAAAGGAAAAGTTGCCACATTTTTGCAGTAGGGGATGTTCTGCCGAGGTTGGGGCTGAGACACATTTGGGGGCAAGAGCACTTGGAGCTTTGCACTGTACTGGACTATGCCAAACGTGAGAACAAAAGCAAAGTCCAAGGATGTGAGGGCAATTGCTGCATTACAAGGACAGGTATAACATAAGCCTTGTCAATGAAGCCCAACTCAGATCAGTCCAACAGTGCCACGCAGTCAGAGTGAGGTCAATGACCCACTATCAGGCTGGTTATCTCAACAAAATGTTTCCCAGAAATTGCAGCATAGCAATGAAATTTAGACCTTTAATGGGAGTTTAAACAGACTATAATGCCCTCCCTCAGCACGCAAATCCGCAAGATTCCAAAGGTTTATGAATCTCGAGCATTTAAGTCAATTGGAAATGATTCAACAACTCCTACTGCAAGGGCTCACAGGTCAGTTTAGGAGATTTTTTGTGTTTGTTTATAAATTCAGAAGTGACTTTCCGCAGTGACAGAAACAGCGTTAAATCTCGGAATCAGTCTGCACAGATACCTCCCCAGTCAGGGCTGAAGCAACGCAAGGAGAAAGGGGCCTGTAGAATACAGACTGGAGTCAATAAACCTGCCTGCAGCTCCAAAACAAAGGGAAATCGTGACAGAGGAGCAGAAACTGACAGATTGCACTGTGTAATCCAGCCCCTCCTGGCCCTCCCGGACTGCTATAAGAAACACATTGCTCCCGCCTGCCTTTCACAGTCAGATATCCTGATCCTGGGAGACACGTGTTGTAGCAGTCAATTTTAAACCTGGATCTCAATTGCAATGGGCAAGCCTGAATTAAATATGTTAACGGAGTAACCTCCCTCTCCACGGTGAGACACTCAGACTGCTCGTTATCCACCACTGTAAAAATTACAGTGGGCACGTGTGCAACATATTGGGGTCATGTTCAACTTTTTAAACTTGCCCATGGTGAGAGGGTTAATATTTTGGCTGAACCTTCAAACCATGGATTGCCAGTCTAGTACCTTACCAATGAAGGTTGAGAACAGACCCTTCCAGGTCACACATTATTGGGATTTGTGTTGCTCCATTGCTGTCACTCAGTCAATATCCCAGAATCTCCCAAGCTGCTGTGGGAGCACCATCACCACAATGACTGCAGCGGGTTAAGGAGAAAGCTCCTACCCCCTTCTCAGGGCAGGTGGTGATGGGCAGTAAATGTGACCTCGGCAGTGATGCCCACATCCAAGAACAAAAACAAAAGTTCTGGAACTGGGCAATGTTTTGAAATGTTGCTATTTGATTGGAGCTGGCCTTGTATTTCCATCGCACTTTCACAATCTCAGGATGTCCTAAAGAGTTTGACAGCCAATGAAGTGGAGTTACTGCTATAATGTTGGGAAATGGTTCATTTAATGAATAAATAAATGAAAGGGTTAAAAAGAGTTAAATTGTTTTTTAGTTTAACACTTGCCTTTCAGCCAAATGGACAAAAATCTCAGAGATCCAACCATGTTTCTTTTTGATATATTCCTTGCATCCACACAGGATGAGATGGCAGATGAGGACTGGGTATAATTAACTCCCAGAAGCACAGACCCAATGAATAAACTTGTCCAGAATACATTAAGAGTTAAAGTTACAAATTTAGAGTGTACACTAGGTTTTTGCTTTGACTAATTGACCTGACCTCCCCATGAATTTACAGCGTCCTCTACTGCCCAATATCTAGCTAACGGACAGTGAGCCAGTGACTGGAACATAAGACCCTCATTGAGTGATCTGGATTCTGTGATCTCACGTAGGCAACCACAGACTGATGTGCACTCCAGTGAGACAAGGCCACTTGTACACCCAGAAAGAGGTTTCATTTACATGTAATATACGAGTAGCCAGAATATAATTTCCACGGTGAGATTTAATCAAATGCCTGCTGCTCTATGTATCATCAAAATAACTAAATATAATATTTGCCCTTTGATATGGGCCTCACCCACCTTTAAAGTCAGCAATCTCTGAGCTGCCTGACGCTACCTGTCGAAAGTGATGATTGCATATTTTTTTTTTATTTAGAGATACAGCACTGAAACAGGCCCTTCGGGTCTGTGCCGTCCAACAACCACCCATTTATACTAACCTGCAGTAATCCCATATTCCCTACCATCTACCTACACTAGGGGCAATTTACAATGGCCAATTTATCTATCAACCCGCTGTGGGAGAAAACCAGAGCACCCAGCGAAAACCCACACAGTCACAGGGAGAACTTGCAAACTCCACACAGGCAGTACCCAGAATTGAACCCGGGTCCTTGGAGCTGTGAAGCTGCGGTGCTAACCACTGCGCCACTGTGCCACCCTATATCTTGCTCTAAAAGTTCCAGGCAGACTGACTAAGAATGCCTCTTCTGATCACGGAAAGGGTAAGGATGAGGGGAAGATCTGAGAACATTTGTAGGATGTTTTAGACAACTGCCTATTGCCTCAACCTGAAATGGTATGTGGACAATCTCCTTTGTATTCCACATAGTAATCTTAATCCCATCCCCAATAGCTAGTCTCTCTGAGAGTTAACACTCTGTGCAACTGACTCTAACTTTGCAGCTACATCAGAATATAAATTAAATCAAAATATCTTCCAAGCTAAATAGTTAACAATCCCCAAGCATTGCAGTTTCATAGCTGTGATAGAGGGAGTTTTATTCTGCATCCAGTTCAATGTCCTTTGTGTTTTTAATAAACTATTACAGGGTTTCACAGACATAGGGTTTCCTGTTCATTTTCCCAGGCATTTAATTGAGGACAGACATTCTCAGTTACAAGAGAGATTTTGGATACAAGAAACAAAAAAATACAATCCTGGAGTAAAGGATACGAAGGACTCCAAAAACATAACCATCAGTTTGCAAGAGCAGGACTCAGCACTGAGTGGCGATTTCAGCCTTGGCCATTATAGCTCACAATTTACCCACTCTAACCACATGCTCCTGTCTCCATAGGGAAGGAAGAACTGGGATAAGGTAACGTATCCCAGATCAACAGAGCTAAAAATGGGAACGTTAAGCTTCCAGGATCTAAAGGAAGTATGTGTGTTTGAGGCAAACATTTATTAGATTCAGTTATCTTTACTGTCCATATTAACTGCATGATAATTTCCAGACTTGTGTTTTTACTTGTGGGTGAAGTACAGGAAGTTGTGAGGAAATGACCAAGGATTTGTAAGACAAGTTTCAGTTTACTGGAAAAGCCCAGACATACAAGCAGTGCTGGAGTGCACAGAGCACTGGCAGAAACTGTACTACGTTAAACCTCACACTGTGGTAATGGACTCAACAGTCTCACTCACAAGCACTCTGTCCAAAGAGTTGAACTCTTAGCTTTGAATTGCCCACTTTTTCAGACCCTTGTTCACCCCTCGCCCTGGGACCCCTTAGTCCTACTGTCCCCCTCGATCCCAAGACCTCCCTCTCCCCCTCATTTACCCGACCTCACTCTTCCCCCTCAATCTCTAGCTCCAGGTTCCAGCTGGAACTGGCCATAATCACTGACCTCACCATTCCTGACCTACCTTCCCCAGACCCCCTCCCTCGACCCCAGCCCCTGCTATTCTGATCGTGCTGGTTTATCTCATTTGAGTTTCACAGACTTGGCACTTTACAAAGTTGCTCTCAGTCCTGCTCATTCATTGGTGGATTTGGATGCTTACTAATCTGCCAATGAGGAAGCTCTGGAGGGAATGACCCAACAACTAGCAGGGCAGGAATAGAGCATACGAGGAAACATAGTGACCAGGAAGTTCATTTGTGGGGTGGGTGCAGTTTCTTTGTTAGCTGTCAGTGTGGAGAGACAATAACCTCACAACAGAAGGGAATTCATCTAATGCTGAAGAAATTAAAGTGGCAACTGATGGAATGTAACAAGTTATGAGTTGGGTGTACCGAATAGTTATCAAAACATTAAAAAGGGACTTGTTTAAACAGAGGATTGAAGACACCGATGGTAGTCATGATGTGTAGCGGGAATATACCATGTTACACAACCTTCTTAACATCTCCTCCTCTCAAAGATCTCCACAGTCCAAAGCAGTGGCTAAGTGAACAGAATTAAACCAGTGCATTAGTTTGAAAGCTATGGTTCAGTGGGTAGTGCTCTTGCCTATGAGTTAGAAAGTTGTGTATTCAAGTCCCCCTCCAGTCTTAAGCTTATATTCCAGGCTGATACTCCAGTGCAGTACTGAAGGAATGCTGCACTGTCAGATGCTTTTTTTTTTAATGAGACATTATTCCAAGGCCCTGTCTGGCCTCTCTGGTGAATGTAAAAGATTCCACTGACTATTTTGAAGAACAGCAGGGGAGTTTTCCCTAATCAATATTTATTGCTCAACTAACATCACAAAAACAGATTATTTGGTCATTATCACATTGCCATTGATGGGAGCTTTCTGTGCGCATAGTGGCTGCCGTGTTTCCTACAACAGTGACTACACTTCAAAAGTATTGCTGAAAACAGAGACTTTTCATCTTGCACTTTCAGGACAATTCGCAAGAATACCAATGTAAGGGAAACAACAAATTTATACCATATGAGAGTGCTTATTGGTTGGCAAGTGGACTATGATTGGTAGAAGCATTGCCATGGAGAATGCACCAGTTTATGTCCACTTGCCAACCAATCAGCACTCTCTTCTCATATAGTATAAATTTCTTGCTTCCCTTACATTGGTATTCTTGCAAATTGTCCTGATGAGTGCAAGACGAAAAACTTCGACAAAATATCTTTGTTTTCAGCAATACTCAAGTTCTGTACCACCAAACGACTACTTCAAAATTACTTCATTGGCTGTGAAGGGCATCCTGAGGTTGTGAAAGGTGCTATATAAATGTAAATCTTTCTTTTTTTACCATTACACAAGCTTCTGCAATTAAGAGGAATTCCTAATGTATTTCGGTACACAAGAACACAAGAACTAGGAGCAGGAGCAGACCACATGGCCCATTGAGCCTGCTCCGCCATTCAATACAATCATGGCTGATCTTAGGTCTCAACATTAATTTCACACTCGCTTTCCCTTGATTCCCTGCAAGACCAAAGATCTGCCTATCCCAACCTTAAATGTATTCAATGATGGAGCATCCATAACCCTCTGGGGTAGAGAATTCCAAAGATTCACAATCCTTTGAGTGAAGTAATTTCTCTTCATCTCAGTCCTGAATGATCCGCCCCTTATCCTGAGACTGTGCCCCCCGTATTTTAGATTCCCCGACCAGCAGAAACAATCTCTCCATGTCCACCCTCTCCAGCCCCTTCAGCATCTTATATGTTTCAATGAGATCACCTCTCATTCTTCTAAATGCCAGAGAATGCAGGCCCAATTTACTCAGCCTCTCATCATGGGGCAACCTAGACTGGGTATTATGTAATGAGAGGTGCGAGAACCCTTGGGGATGAGCGACCATAATATGATAAAATTCTTCATCAAGTGACGTAGTTGATTCTGAAACTTAGTAACGGAAACTACGAAAGTATGAGGCACGAGTTGGCCCTGATGGATTGGGAAACGTTATTTAAAGGGATGACGGTGGATAGGCAATGGCACAAAAGTAAAACGGGAAAGGTAGCCAAACCATGGCTTACAAGGGAAATTAGAGATAGCATTAGATCCAAGGAAGAGGCATGTAAATTTGCCAGAAAAAACAATAGACCTGAGGATTGGGAGCAGTTGAGAATTCAGCAAAGGAGGACAAAGGGATTGATTAAGAAGGGGAACATAGAGTATGAGAGCAATCTTACGGGGAACATAAAAACTGACTGTAAAAGTTTCTATAGGTATGTGAAGAGAAAAAGATTGGTGAAGACAAATGTAGGTCCCTTACAGTCAGAAATAGGGAAATTTATTATGGGGAATAAAGAAATGGCCGACCAACTAAATGCAAACTTTGGTTCTGTCTTCACAAAGGAGAACACAAATATCATACCAAAAATGTTGGGGAACACAGGGCTTAGTGAGAGAGAGGAACTGAAGGAAATCAGTATTAGTGGAGAAATGGTGTTGGGGAAATTGATGGGATTGAAGGCCGATAAATCCCCAGGGCCTGATGGTCTGCATCCCAGAGTACTTAAGGAAGTGGCCCCAGAAATAGTGGATGCATTGGTGGTCATCTTCCAAGATTCTATGAACTCTGGAACAGTTCCTACAGATTGGAGGAACAGTGGCACAGTGGCGCAGTGGTTAGCACCGCAGCCTCACAGCTCCAGCGACCCGGGTTCAATTCTGGGTACTGCCTGTGTGGAGTTTGCAAATTCTCCCTGTGTCTGCGTGGGTTTCCTCCGGGTGCTCCGGTTTCCTCCCACATGCCAAAGACTTGCTGGTTGATAGGTTAATTGGCCATTATAAATTGCCCCTAGTATAGGTAGGTGGTAGGGAAATATAGGGACAGGTGGGGATGTGGTAGGAATATGGAATTAGTGTAGGATTAGTATAAATGGGTGGTTGATGGTCAGCACAGACTCGGTGGGCCGAAGGGCCTGTTTCAGTGCTGTATCTCTAAACTAAAAAAACTAAACTAATGTAACCCCACTATTTAAAAAGGGAGGTAGAGAGAAAGCAGGGAATTATAGACCAGTCAGCCTGATGTCGGTAGTGGGGAAAATTCTAGAGTCCATTATCAAAGATTTTATAGCAGAGCACTTAGAGAACAGTGGTAGAATCGGGCAGAGTCAGCATGGATTTACGAAAGGGAAATCACGCTTGACAAATCTACTAAAAATTTTTGAGGATGTAACTAGTAGAGTTGATGAGGGGGAGCCAGTGGACATGGTTTATTTGGACTTTCAGGAAGCTTTTGACAAAGTCCCACATAAGAGATTAGCATGTAAAATTAAAGCGCATGGGATTGGGGGTAGTGTATTGTGATGGATAGAAAATTGGTTGGCAGACAGGAAACAAAGAGTAGGGATAAATGGGTCTTTTTCCGATTGGCAGGCAGTGACTAGTGGGGTGCCGCAGGGATCAGTGCTAGGACCCCAGCTATTCACAATATACATTAATGATTTAGATGAGGGAACTATATGTAATATCTCCAATTTGCAGGTGACACAAAACTGGGTGGGAGGGTAAGTTGTGAGGAGGATGCAGAGAGGCTTCAGGGTGATTTGGACAAGTTGAGTGAGTGGGCTAATGCATGGCAGATGCAGTATAATGTGGATAAATGTGAGATTATCCACTTTGGTAGCAAAATCAGGAAGGCAGATTATTATCTGAATGGTTATAAACTGAGAGAGGGGAATATGCAGCGAGACCTGGGTGTTCTCATACACCAGTCGATGAAGGTAAACACGCAGGTCCAACAGGCTGTAAAAAGACAAGTGGTATGTTGGCCTTCATAGCGACAGGATTCGAGTACAGGAGCAGGGATGTCTTGCTGCAATTATACAGGGCCTTGGTGAGTCCACACCTGGAATATTGTGTGCAGTTTTGGTCTCCTTATCTGAGGAAGGATGTTCTTGCTATAGAGGGAGTGCAGCGATGGTTTATCAGACTGATTCCTGGGATGGCGGGACTGAAATATGAGGAAAGATTGAGTCGGTTAGGATTATATTCGCTGGAGCTCAGAAGAGTGAGGGGGGATCTCGTAGAAACCTATAAAATTCTAAGTTCCCGATGGTGGGGGAGTCCAGAACCAGGGGTCATAGTCTAAGGATATGGGGTAAACCTTTCAGGACTGAGATGAGGAGAAATTTCTTCACCCAGAGAGTGGTGAGCCTGTGGAATTCGCTACCACAGAAAGCAGTTGAGGCCAAAACATTGTATGTTTTCAAAAAGGAGTTAGATATAGCTCTTGGGTTTAAAGGGATCAAAGGATATGGGGCGAAAGCAGGAACAGGTTACTGAGTTGGATGATCAGCCATGATCATAATAAATGGCGGAGCAGGCTCGAAGGGCCGAATGGCCTACTCCTGCTTCTATTTTCTATGTTTCTATGTTTCTAACCGCCTCATCCCAGGGACTAATTTAATGAACCTTTGCTGTACCACCTCCAATGCAAGTATATCGTTTCTTAAATGTCGAGATGAAAACTGCACACAGTACTCCAGATGTGGTCTCACCAAAACCCTGTAAAATTGTACCAAAAGGAAGATTTGGTTTTAATTTGATAATTTCAGGGTTTCTATGGTCACAGCAGGCCATCCTTCCTACTGTGCTCCCTGTCAAAGGGCTGAATGGCCTGCCCTTGGGAAGTACCAAGCCTTGGTTAAATACTATAACCATGTAGCTAACATCAAGATCTCTACAGAGGGGGAACTGAACCATTTCCCAATGTACCTAAATTTACCAACCCTCCAGAATGGCCCTGGAGTATCCAGAAACTGAAGATTAAACTCCAGGGCACTGGTATGAGCAAAGCCAGGAGTAAAATCACAGCAGCATTTAAAAAAATCTGTTCTTTATTTGCTTTGAACATTTTAGTTTATTAGTTAGAAAAATATTGGCAGTGGGGGTGGAGGGGAAATGGCTGTTTGACTGGGTGGGGCAGTTGATGCTGGGAGTAATGTGATGAAACCTCCAGGAATACAGAATCACAGAATAAAACAGTGCAGAAGAGGCCCTTTGGCCTATCGAATCTACACCGATGCATTAAAGACACCTGACCTGTCTACCTAATCCCATTTGCCAGCACTTGGCCCATAGCCTTGAATGTTATGACGTGCCAAGTGCTCATCCAGGTACTTTTTAAAGGATGTGAGGCAACCCGCCTCTACCACCCTCCCAGGCAGGACATTCCAGACCATCACCACCCTCTGGGTAAAAAGGTTCTTCCTCAAATCTCCCTTAAACCTCCCGCCCCTCACCTTAAACTTGTGACCCCTCGTAACTGACCCTTCAACTAAGGGGAACAGCTGCTCCCTATCCACCCTGTCCATGCCTCTCATAATCTTGTACACCTCGATCAGGTCACCCCTCAGTCTTCTCTGCTCCAGTGAAAACAACCCAAGCCTATCCAACCTCTCTTCATAGCTTAAATGTTCCATCCCAGGCAACATCCTGGTGAATCGCCTCTGCACCCCCTCCAATGCAATCACATCCTTCCTATAATGTGGTGACCAGAATTGCACACAGTACTCCAGCTGTGGCCTTACCAAAGTTCTGTACAACTCCAACATGACCTCCCTGCTTTTGTAATCTATGCCTCGATGATAAAGGCAAATGTCCCATATGCCTTTTTCACCACCCTAGTAACCTGCCCTTCTGCCTTCAGAGATCTATGGACAAACACGCCAAGGTCCCTTTGTTCCTCGGACCTTCCCAGTGTCAGGCCATTCACTGAATACTTCTGTGTCACATCTAACCAGAGTTGGCAACCCTAAATGTACCTGTTGGGAAAAACAGGATGATATGAATCCTTGAAGAACTGGCCAAGTACAAGATGGCAGGGCAGCAGGATCTCTTCAACTAGTGTAATTTGACAGGTCCAGCTGATACCCTGACCATCTGGACACAAGCAACTGGCACAAGAAAGGTGGGCTGAATAACCTCTTTTTGTGAGGTAAGGTCTTATGAGCAACATTTCCCCAGTGAATTTTTATTGAGATGCTTAACATCAGTTGGAGACATTCAGTTGTTCATACTGAATGCTGGATCATTGCTGATGCAGAGCTCAGGGTTCCCAAAGTGCACAGCCCAGCATGCAGGGCATGTGCCCCTTGCTTGGAGAGCTGCTGCTGCAACAAACCACGACCGTATTGCTGGTGGTTTCACATCATGACATCCCCCCTCCAACCATCCAACCTGCTCAAAAAGCCTTTTTTACCCGACAACTCCATTGCTTTTACAACTAACAAATGGAAGTGCTCAATGAAAATGCAAAACAACCCACAATTCTGCTTAATTCCTCTATGATGTTGATGTTAGTAGATTAATTGCTAATTCCTGGAGACTCCAGGACAAACGGTAGGTGCAAAAGGGCAAAGCGAGGAGGAATATGCAGTTGTTCATTGACACACAGCCTTTTATCATTATATAGAATAACAGGATCACACCAAACACAAGAAGGCCGATTTTTCTTGGGTACTTTAGGCACTAAAACACCTGCGAGATGGCCAAGGTGGGGTCTTAAGCTGAAACATCAGTTTGGCCCATGTTTAGCGCAAGATGACATCTTGGTAAAGGGGTTGTAGCTTGCACATGGAATAGCTGCCCGGAGGATAGTTAAACAGCTGATTTCTATTTAAATTGCTGGCGAGCACTCACTTAAGAGGCTGCACTGCATTTTGTTGGGTAGAGTTTAACCTAAAGCCCTCTCCTAGCACAGAGCAGCTGATTGGGAATAAGCAAGTCGCTGCTGAGGATTCTGAGCGCTACTTTAAGGTGGCTCACTTTTTACTGTCCACTTGCTGCTGAAGGTTTGAAGAGGACACTTGAAGCATCAGAAAACTTTCTGGGACACTTTGTCAAAATTTCAGCAACACTCGATCAACATTTATTCTCCGAGGACTAAAATGAGTGAATGAGGGGACAGTAGCAGAGTGCTAATGTGGCAGACTGAGGCCTGGTCTAATGCTCTGGATGAGTTCAAAGCCCACCACAGCAGCTGGGGGAATTTAAATTCAATTAATAAATCGAGAAATAAATGTTAATGTCAGTAATGGTGACCATGAAACTACTGGATTGTTCTAAAAACCCATCTGGTTCATCAATGTCCTTTAGGGAAGGAAATCTGCTGTCCTTACCTGGTCTGGCCTACACGTGACTCCAGACCCAAAGCAATGTGGTTGACTCTTAAATGCCCTCTGCAATGGCCTAGCAAACCACTCGGTTGTATCAAACTGCCACACAACAAAGCACTATGAATGTACTGACGCCACATGGACTGCAGCAGTTCAAGAAGGTAATTGCAACGGCAATTGGTACGGTAAGTAGTGCTGGCCATACCAGCGACACTCACATCCCAAGAATGAATTTTTAAGAAACTACAAGAAACCTTATACAAGTCACCACGAGAACGGGAGTGCTTGGTCATGGGCATCATGGGCCAGGCGGACCAACACCAGCTGCTGCAGGAGAGAGACAGGAGGACAGGTACAAACCTTCCCCCACTGTGCATACAGGACATTCCTCCTCCTGCGGACCTCCAGTGCCACTTCCAAGAACCTGTGCACCCTCTCACTTGGTCCCTGAGCCATCCTGAAACTTGTTGCTATGCATCAGCCAGCCCATTCCACACCTTCAGTGCAAGTGTGTGCGTGAAGCCCACATACACTACTCCATGAAAACTGCTTCTAATCAGCGCTCGAGTGCTAAACACGCAGGTGTCTGCTTTCGCACCTTCAGGCAAGTTCAAATTATGGTCATCAGCAATTAGGACCAAAACTGTGCATTAAAACCAGACTTTCAAATCGGCCTGTCTTATTAGCACAGCAGCCATTTAGTGTCCGTTTTCAACCTTTCACCAAAATAACCCCCCATGTTTACACATTCACGGAACAAGTTGCCTGAATGTTAAGATACATTATCGGCACAGACTGAGGGGCTAAAAGTGGGTGATCTTTACACACAATATTCCAGCTGAACAGAAGTAAAATGATAACTTTTAGACACATGTGAAAGCTAACCCTCTCCTTCCCAACAAATCCCCAACACACAGAACTCAGCTCATAAATGAACATTCCATTAAATTGGTCTCCAAATTGAATTGTTTGTTACTAACCTACTTAAGCCATTTGGAAGATCCAGAAATTTTCAGAGGGGAAATTATTGCTCCAAATTAAGTTAGAGAGCCCTCAAACAGCTTGGAGGCTGTGCTGAACTTGTCTGTTTTATCTATCTGAAGAGGCAGTCTGCCTTTGAACTGTGTACACCTCTGATAAGCAGAAGAGCACGGAGAATTCCTGGAATTTAGTCAGCTAGGCCGTGTCATTGGCCAGTGTTGCCCACTGCACCAGACCAGCTTCAGCAACTCCACATTGGGAGACACAGCCAGCGAGTGTCTGTAAGCTACCAAAAGTCCCAGTAAGTAAATTCCCCTTCCCCTTGTTTGAAGTTCCATTGTGAAAAATACTGATAACGGTGCCCATGTTTTAATTTTAAAAACACTGTAGGAAATCATTGAATCATTCATGCTGCATGAATCAAGTTTAATATTTCAGAAACAAACTGGACAATTTGAGCATAAACTTCTCGCTCATAATGTTGATCAACAGTGACATCACCGCATTTCAAGGGACTAGGGGAAGTAGGGCGGCACAGTGGCGCAGTGGTTAGCACTGCAGCCTCACAGCTCTAGCGACCCGGGTTCAATTCTGGGTACTGCCTGTGTGGAGTTTGCAAGTTCTCCCTGTGTCTGTGTGGGTTTCCTCTGGGTGCTCCGGTTTCCTCCCACAGCCAAAAGACTTGCAGGTTGGTAGGTAAATTGGCCATTATAAATTGCCCCTAGTATAGGTAGGTGGTAGGGAAATATAGGGACAGGTGGGGATGTGGTAGGAATATGGGATTAGTGTAGGATTAGTATAAATGGGTGGTTGATGGTCGGCACAGACTTGGTGGGCCGAAGGGCCTGTTCCAGTGCTGTATCTCTAGACTGATCCAGAAAACATGCCTCCACGTCATATATAATATACTTCATTCTATGTACCAATTAAACACAGAGGCTCATATGAACATGAGGAGGCCATTCAGCCCCTCGAGCCTGTCCCGCCCTTCAACAAGATCCTGGCTGATTGTATCTTAATTCCATTTACCCACCTTGGCTCCATATCCCTTAATACCCTTGGCTAGCACAAATCTATCGATTTCAGATTTAAAATTATGAATTGAGCTAGAATCTATTCTTACATGTGGGGGAGAGTTCCACCCTTTGGATGAATATCTGTGTTATGACCAGGTGAGAAAGGTGTCTAGGGTTCCCTCTCAGCCTTCACCTGGTCTTACCGTAACAGGGTTAAATTTTAAACACACCGTGTTTTTGAGCTCCCCCTTGGTGAATCTATGTTCATCGCTTTCTAATTATAAGGCAAATAAATCAGCACATACAGGCTTTCTTAGGTTTAAAGGAGAAAAGTTGAAATTTATTAAACTTAAACTCTAATTCGGTTGACGGCCAATGCTAGCATGCATACACAATACACACGTGAAAAAAGGACAGAAAAGAGAAGAAAACGAAGGTGAAAGGTTTGAGGCAATATCTGAAGATATATAGATATATATACAGACACGATGGGCTGAAGGGCCTGTTTCTGTGCTGTATAACTCTTATGACTCTATGAAGAGTTTTTGTTACGGTTCTTCGGGCTCACTGTAGAGTCCTTCATTGTAGGTAGTTGTTGCTTTTCGTTGGGGCCCAGTATTCTTCTTAAACCTTGTTCACTGTAGGAGACTTTCCTCTCTTAGGGTTCATGTGTCTTCAGTGGATTCAGAGGCTTGTGAGAAAGAGATGGGAGCAAACAGGAAAGATCTTCCCAATCCAAGAGCATACAGTCTCTCTCTGTTCGAACTGTTTCTACAATTCAGAAAACCCCAGGTTGTCAAGCAGGTTAGTCATGTGACTAACTGGTCTGACCACGTCTTGGATTGTATCACCTCAGCAGTCTCTGGGATGCTCCTCTTACACACAATACCTGGTGATCAAGGTCCAATGTGGGTTGAATGTGTCAGGGAATGGTCCTTTGTAATTCCAATCACCGTTTGTTAATATGCAAATGTCTTTTCCAGCCACGGCTGATCTGTTTAACAAGTCCTTTCTTCACTCCAGTAACAGTTTGAAATCAATGTTCATGGCAAAATTAATGTGCCCCATTCTTGGCATGTGGGGGGCCTAGCATAACACTTGTTTCTTAACTTCTTTCCTGAACAGCCGGCTCTGATTTTAAGGTTACGCTCCCTTTGTCCTAGACTCCCTCCCAGCAGAAAAAGTTTCTCTCTGTCAGTTCCTTTCAAAATCCTAAAATCCTCAATCAAATCACCCCTTAACCATCGATAGTTAAGCTTGGCTTGACCACACTTAGAGTAATATGTGCAGTTCTGGCCGTCATATTATAAAAAGGATATAGAGGCACTGGAGAGGGTGCAGAGAAGATTTACAAGGGTGACACCAGAAATGCATGGGTGTGTAAATCAGGAAAGGATAAACAGGCTGGATCTCTTTTCTCTTGAAAAGAGACTGCTAAGCGATGACCTAATAGAGGCTTCATAATGATGAAAGGTTTTGACAGAGTGGATACAGAGAGAATGTGGGAAGAGCAAAACTAGAGGCCATCAATATAAGATAATCACCAAGAAATCCAATAGGGAATTCAGAAGAAACTTCTTGACCCAAAGAGTAGTGAGAATGTGGAACTCGCGATCACAGAGAGTGGTTGAAGTGAGATGCGTATAAAGATGCATTTAAGGAGAAGCTGGACAAGCATATTTCTTTTATTCGTTAGGGGGATGTGGGCATTGCTGGCCAAGCCAGCATTTATTGCCCATCCCTAATTGCCCTTAAGAAGGTGGTGGTGAGCTGTGTTCTTGAACCATTTCAGTCCTTGGGTATAGATACACCCACAGTGCTGTTAGGAAGGGAGTTCCAGGAATTTGACCCAGTGACAGTGAAGGAATGGTGATATAGTTCCAGGTTAGGATGGTGTGTGGCTTGGAGGAGAACTTGCAGCTGGTGGTGTTCCCATGTATCTTCTGCCCTTGTGCTTCTAGGTGGTAGAGGTCGCGGTTTGGAAGGTGCTGTCTAAGGAGCCTTAGTGAGTTGTTGCAGTGCATCTTGTAGATGGTACACACTGCTGCCACTGTGCATTGGTGGTGGAGGGAGTAAATGTTGAAGGTGGTGGTTGGGGTGCCAATCAAGCGGGCTGCTTTGTTCTGGATGGTGTCGAGCTTCTTGAGTGTTGTTGGAGCTGCACCTCTCCGGGCAAGTGGAGAGTATTCCATCACACTCCTGACTTGTGCCTTGTAAATGGTGGACATTCATTGGGGAAACAGGCGGTGCGCTACTCACTGCAGGATTCCCAGCCTCTGACCTGCTGTTGTAGACAGCATTTATGTGGGAGGTCCAGTTCAGTTTCTGGTCAATGGTGACCCCCAGGATGTTGATAGTGGGGGATTCAGCGATGGTAATGCCATTGAACGTCAAGGGGAGATGGTTAGATGCTCTCTTGTTTGCGATGGTCATTTCCTGGCACTTGTGTGGTGCGAATGTTACTTGCTAGTTATCAGCATAAGCCTGGATGTTGTTCAGGTCTTGCAGCATATGGACATGGGCTGCTTCAGTATCTGAGGAGTCTAGAATGGTGCTGAACATTGTGCAATCATCAATGAATATCCCCACTTCTGACCTTATGATGGAGGGAAGGTCATTGATGTAGCAGTTGAAGATGGTTGGACATCGGACACTACCCTGAGGAACCTCTGCAGTGATGTCCTGGGACTGAGATAATTGACCTCTAACAACCACAACCATTTCCTTTGTGCTAGGTATGACTCCAACCAGCGGAGAGTTTTCCCCCTGTTTTCCATTGACTCCAGTTTTGTGAGGGCTCCCTGATGCCATACTCGGTCACATGTTGCCTTGATGTCAAGGGCAGTCATTCTCACCTCACCTCTGGAGTTCAGCTCTATTGTCCATGTTTGAACCAAGGCTGTAATGAGGTCAGGAGCTGAGTGGTCCAGGCAGAACCCAAACTGAGAATCAGGTTATTGCTGAGCAAGTGCTGCTTGATAGCACTGTCGACAACCCTTTCCATCACTTTGCTGATGATCGGGAGCAGACTGATAGGGCGGTAATTGGTCAGGTTGGATTTGTCCTGCCTTTTGTGGGCAGGACATACCTTGGCAATTTCCCACATTGCCTGGTAGTGTTGCAGCTGTACTGGAACAGCTTGGCTAGGGGTGTGGCTAGTTCTGGAGCACAAGCCTTCAGTACTATTGCTGGGATGTTGTCACGACCCATCGCCTTTGCAGTGTCCAGTGCCTTCAACCGTTTCTTGATACCATGTGGAGTGAATCAGATTAGCTGAAGACTGGCATCTGTGATGGATCATCCACTCGGCACTTCTGGCTGAAGATAGTTGCAAATGCTTCTGCCTTGTCTTTTGCACTGATGTGCTGGGCTCCCTCAAGATTGAGGATGGGGATATTTGTGGAGCCACCTCCTCCAGTTAGTTGCTTAATTGTCCACCACCATTCACGGCTGGACATGGCAGGACAGCAGAGCTTAGATCTGATCCGTTGGTTGTGGGATTGCTTAGCCCTATTTATCACCTGCTGCTTCTGCTGTTTGGCATGCAAGTAGTCCTATGTTGTAGCTTCACCAGGCTGACACCTCATTTTGAGGTATGCCTGGTGTTGCTCCTGGCATGCCCTCCTACACACTTCATTGAACCAGGGTTGATCCCCCGGCTTGTTGGTAATGGTAGAGTGGGGGATATGCCGGACCATGAGGTTACAGATTGTGTTTGAGCACAATTGTGCTGCTGCTGATGGCCCACAGCGCCTCATGGACGCCCAGTTTTGCATTGCTAGATCTGTTCAAAATTTATCCCATTTAGCACGATGGTAACATGATGGTGGGTACCCTCAAGGTGTAGATGGGACTTCGTCTCCACAAGAACTGTGTGGTGGTCACTCCTACCAATACTGTCATGGACAGATGCATCTGTGGCAGGCAGATTGGTGAGGACGAGGTCAAGTATGTTTTTCCCCCTTGTTGGTTCCCCCACCACCTGCCACATACCCAGTCCAGCAGCTATGTCCTTTAGGACTTGGCCAGCTCGGTCAGTGGTGGTACTAGACATTGAAGTCCCCCATCCAGAGTACATTTTGTGCCCTTGCTATCCTTAGTGCTTCTTCCAATTGGTGTTCAACGTGGAGAAGCACTGATTCATCAGCCAAAGATGGCGGGGGGTGGAAATCAGGAGGAGGTTTCCTTGCCCATGTTTGACCTGATGCCATGAGACTTCATGGGGTCCGGAGTCAATGTTGAGGACTCCCAGGGCAACTCCCTCCCGACTGTACACCACTGTGCTGCCACCTCTGGTGGGTCTGTCATGCCGGCGGGACAGGACATACCCGGGGTTGGTGATGGCAGAGTCTGGGACATTGTCAGGCATGATTCCGTGAGTATGACTATGTCAGGCTGTTGCTTGACTAGTCTGTGGGACAGCTCTCCCAATTTTGGCACAAGCCCCCAGATGTTATTAAGGAGAACTTTGCAGGGTGGACAGGCCTGGGTTTGACGTTGTTGTTTCCAGTGCCCAGTCCAATGCCAGGTGGTCTGTCCAGTTTTATTCCTTTTCTTAGGCTTTGTAGCTGTTTGATATGGCTGAGTGGCTTGCTAAGCTATTTCAGAGGGCAGTTAAGAGTCAACCACATTGCTGTGGGTCTGGAGTCACATGGAGGCCAGACCAGGTAAGGACAGCAGATTTCCTTCCCTTATGGACATGAGCGAACCAGATGATTTTTTACAACAATCGACAATGGTGTCATGGTCACCACTAGACTAGTTTTAATTCCATATTTATTCATTGAATTCAAATTCCACCAACTGCCGTGGTGGGATTCGAAGTCATGATCCCAGAGCATTAGCCTGGGGCTGTGGGTTACTAGTCCAATGACATTACCACTATGCCACCGCCTCCCCAGAGGGAGGGAGAAGGAATGCTGATAGATTTAGGTGACGGGAGGAGGAAGGATGGAAAGAAGCTCGAGTGGAGCATAAACAACGGCATGACCTGATTGGGCCGAATGGCCTGTTTCTGTGCCGCATATCCTACATCATTCTATCCAGGGAATACAAGCCTTGTTCATGTAATCTCTCCTCACGAACTAACCCTTGGAGCCCTGCTAACATTTGCAGCTGGAAATAAATATTTGCCATTCCCTTTCATTGTCAATAGCTTGTTATGTCATTAACACAAGCATGCTCCATGCTGTGACTGGTCAAGTTTCTGACAGCCTGTTACTAACTTTAATACCGGTTTGTGGAATCTTTTCAAAATTGTAAATAGGTCAGGTTTGCACTTGTTATAGGTACACGGCAACTGGTACACGAGGTGGTTTCACACCACTCGAAGCACAACACTTAGACAGAAGTTATACCGCAGCTTCTGCCTCCATAGGACGACAGTGTCACATCGGTACAGAATCCAGCCTATAAGTGAGGGTTGAAACTGGAGGCATGATTTAAGTCTGTGCCACGGAAAGCATTAGTGAGCAGATTTGAAAGGTCAGCCTCTTGTCTCCCACTCCACAGTTCCCATTTGCTCTCCTTCAGTACTGCTATCATTATCTGAGGCTGGCTGGCTGGGCCAACAATTCTAAGAGATGCCATCTGTTTGCTACTCCCACTCATACACCACTGGTACTGGGGTCTGTTTTCTACTCATGAACCTGCCCAGAGACAACTTGATTCAAACCTAGATACTGAGTCTTCAAATTCTAACACATACATCTCACTGAGTTGGGTTCATTCACACACTCAGGATTTGATTAATGAATGGTGGACTCCTGGTCAAATAGCAAACAAACACACACTGATAGAAGGGTTTCAAATGATGAAAGGATTGAATCCTAGCAAACTTTTATGCCGAGTACAGAAGTTAAGCACAAGGGGTCATATTTTCAAATTCAGGACAATAAAAGAAAACAGGAGTTGCAGAAGGAACTCTTTTACTAAAAACGTGGTTAGTATGTGCAACATGGGTGGCGGAACAAGAAACTTTAATTTCAAGGAGGAACTAGACAGATTCTTGTCAACAAAGAGGATTCAGGGCTATTAGAAATGC
Source organism: Heterodontus francisci (assembly GCF_036365525.1). NCBI lineage: Eukaryota > Metazoa > Chordata > Chondrichthyes > Heterodontiformes > Heterodontidae > Heterodontus > Heterodontus francisci. The sequence goes on along the minus strand of NC_090406.1, from coordinate 51,167,503 downwards.
AGCAAGGCAGTACTGTGGATAAAAACAAGAAATGCTGGAATCACTCAGCAGGTCTGGCAGCATCTGTGGAAAGAGAAGCAGAGTTAACATTTCAGGTCAGTGACCCTTCATCGGAACTGACAAATATTAGAAAAGTCACAGGTTATAAGCAAGTGAGGTGGGGGTGGGGCAAGAGATAACAAAGGAGGTCTAGATTGGACAAGGCCGCATAGCTGACCAAAACGTCATGGAGCAAAGGCAAACAATATGTTAATGGTGTGTTGAAAGACAAAGCATTAGTACAGATTAGGTGTGAATACACTGAATATTGAACAGCAGCAAGTGCAAACTTGAAAAAAAAGTGGGTAAGCAAACTGAACAAACAAAGATGAAATGAAATAAATGCAAGAAAAAATTGTAAAAAATGTAAAAAAGAATGTTAAAAAAAAGGAAGAAAAAATAACTAAAAATGAAAGTAAAATGGGGGGCTGTCATGCTCTGAAATTATTGAACTCAATGTTCAGTCCGGCAGGCTGTGGTGTGCCTAATCGGTAAATGAGATGCTGTTCCTCGAGCTTGTGTTGATGTTCACTGGAACACTGCAGCAATCCCAGGACAGAGATGTGAGCATGAGAGTAGGGGGGAGTGTTGAAATGGCAAGCAACCGGAAGCTCAGGGTCCTGCTTGCGGACTGAGCGGAGATGTTCCGCAAAGCGGTCACCCAGTCTGCGCTTCATCTCCCCAGTGTAGAGGAGACCACACTGTGAGCAGCGAATACAGTATACTACATTGAAAGAAGTACAAGTAAATCGCTGCTTCACCTGAAAGGAGTGTTTGGGGCCTGGGATAGTGATGAGAGAGGAGGTAAATGGGCAGGTATTACACTTCCTGCGATTGCAGGGGAAGGTGCCCTGGGACGGGGACGAGGTGGTGGGGGTAATGGAGGAGTGGACCAGGGTGTCGCGGAGGGAACGATCCCTTCGGAATGCTGACAGGGGAAGGGAGGGAAAGCTGCGACTGGTAGTGGCATCACGCTGGAGGTGGCGGAAATGGCGGAGGATGATCCTTTGGATATGGAGGCTGGTGGGGTGAAAAGTGAGGACAAGGGGAACCCTGTCACGGTTCTGGGAGGGAGGGGAAGGGGTGAGGGTAGAGGTGCAGGGAATGGGTCGGACACGGTTGAGGGCCCTGTCAACCACAGTGGGGGGAAATCCTCGGTTGAGGAAAAAGGAGGTCATATCAGAAGCACCGTCATGGAAGGTAGCATCATCAAAGCAGATGCGTCGGAGACGGAGAAACATGGGAGAATGGAATGGCGTCCTTACAGGAGGTAGGGTGTGAAGAAGTGTAGTCGAGGTAGCTGTGGGAGTCGGTGGGCTCATAATGGATATTAGTAGACAACCTATCCCCAGAGATGGAGACAGAGCAGTCGAGGAAGGGAAGGGAAGTGTCAGAGATGGACCACGTAAAGGTGAGAGAAGGGTGGAAATTGGAAGCAAAGTTGATAAAGTTTTCTAGTTCGGGGCGGGAGCAGGAAATGGCACCGATACAGTCATCAATGTACCGGAAAAAGAGTTGGGGGAGGGGGCCTGAGTAGGACTGGAACAAAGAATGCTCGACATATCCCACAAAAAGACAGGCATAACTAGGACTCATGCGGGTACCCATAGCAACACCTTTTACTTGAAGGAAGTGAGTGGAGTTGAAGGAGAAGTTGTTCAATGTGAGAACAAGTTCAGCCAGGCGGAGGAGGGTGGTGGTGGATGGGGACTGGTTGGGCCTCTGTTCCAGGAAGAAGCGAGGAGCCCTCAAACCAGCCTGGTGGGGGATGGAGGTGTAGAGCGATTGGACATCCATAGTGAAGAGGAGGCGGTTGGGACCAGGAAACTGGAAATTGTCAAAATGACGTAGGGCGTCAGAAGAGTCACGGATGTAGGTGGGAAGAGACTGGACCAGCGGAGAAAAGATAGAGTCTAGATAGGAAGAAATAAGTTCAGTTGGGCAGGAGCAGGCTGACACAATGGGTCTGCCGGGACAGTCCTGTTTGTGGATTTTGGGAAGGAGGTAGAAGCGGGCTGTCTGGGGTTGTGGGAATATGAGGTTGGAAGCTGTAGAGGGAAGGTTTCCAGAGGAGATGAGGTCAGTGACAGTCCTTTGGACGGTGGCTTGATGTTCGGTGGTGGGGTCATGGTCCAGAGGGAGGTAGGAAGAAGTGTCCGTGGATAGGTTGGCTAGATGGGCTGAAGGGAACACTGTGGATAAGTGGGCTGGATGGGCTGAAGGGAACACTGTGGATAGGTGGGCTGGGTGGGCTGAAGGGAACACTGTGGATAGGTGGGCTAGATGGGCTAAAGGGAACACTGTGGATAGGTGGACTGGATGGGCTGAAGGGAACACTGTGGATAGGCGGGCTGGATGGGCTGAAGGTCTTCTCTTGCCTGAAACTGTCAGGTACAGAATGGAGAATCTCATAGAAATGAAACATCTTCACTGTTATTCTGACTGACATCAGCACCCAGAGTAGGTGAAGTGATGGGTCAAGCTCAGTCCTGGGTCCCACCTGATACGTTAGCCTCTTGTCCACAGCTGCTGCTTCTTTCCAATATTTTCTATTTCTCTCAGTTTGCCAATGCTCAGAGCTTTTCTTGCTATTTACTCACACTCACACACCTTAACTTTAATTATATGATTGTGACATTCTCATTTCCTGCCTAGTTCAGCAAATCCTTACATCTGACCCAGCTGGATTGGCGATTAACAACTTGTGCCAATTACAAGCCGTTAACTCTGTAACTCTGTTTACACCTGCAACAGAGGAGACTCTTCAAAGTCATTACAGGAAAAGGGAGCCAACATCTCAAACTGAGTGGGTTTCAAAAACCACGTGCCTGAAGAGGAAACGACAGCTTATCAAAAAATTGCCTTCTTGCCCGATTTCTTAGTGTTCCACTCTGGCCATGTGTTCTAATCAGGTCTTAATAACTCGAGCATTTGGAAAGCAAACAATTGGATATTTTGAAGAACTGTCATAATTTTGGGGAGCTTGAGCATGTGGAACAGACACATTATGGACATCACTGTGATGTGAGCTCTCCATAAACTCTGGGTTATTGGGCACTGAAAATGCTCTTTAAAGAATGGTGATTACCCAGACAATCAAACTAAAGAGCCATAAAATCGATAGCAATGTGAATGTAGCGAGCAAAGATCTTAACTGAAGCCCGAGGCACGCTGTGGGACAAAAGAGGATCAATAACAGTGGGGTAACAAGTTCAGATATCTGGGTTTGGATGAAATGCCAAACAAAGGAGAGGAGGGTGTGCTCACTGCTGGGTGCTCACTATTAAATGCCTGTATTTTCTAATGTAGGCATTCTTTGAGAGACAGCTGTTTACACCAACCCAATGGGAAAGGAACATTGTATCAGGCAACTAATGAGATAGTGATAGACTTTTCCAAGGGGAGAAAGCTTTCTCTCACTCAGAGTAAGATGTAGACTGCAACTGAACGAGCAGCTGGCGGCGGTCCAGAGCCAGGCCGAGGTCCACCGGGTGGCCGAGCGTATGGAGGACCGGCTGCGGGAGCTGGCTGAGGAGGTGGCCTGGGCCTTCGAACAGGGCCGTCCGCGGGAGGCCCGGCCGCTGCTGTGCCAGATGCAGTACTGGAACAGCATCAGGGAGCGGGTGAAGCAGTGGCTGCTGCCCCACTGAAGGCCGAGGAGGGGGGAGCGGGTAAAGTACCCCCACCTCGGGGGGTGAAGTCTTTGGAAATCTGTGGCTTTTAGCTTTCTCCCCTTGGAAAAGCCTTTCACTACTCTCTCCGCATCCAGTGCAGGATCCCAACACTTACTCAGCTTTTATTTATATAATATATTAATGTTATCACAGGCTGGAATTAGAGTGTGTACTCTACTTGTTAGGGCCCCTGCCCATGGATACAAGCTAACATAGAAACATAGAAAATAGCAGCAGGAGTAGGCCATTCGGCCCTTCAAGCCTGCTCCGCCATTCATTATGATCATGGCTGATCATCCAACTCAGTAACCTGTTCCCGCTTTTGCCCCATACCCTTTGATCCCTTTAGACCCAAGAGCTATATCTAACTCCTTCTTGAAAACATACAATGTCTTGGCCTCAACTGCTTTCTGTGGTAGCGAATTCCACAGGCTCACCACTCTCTGGGTGAAGAAATTTCTCCTCATCTCAGTCCTGAAAGGTTTACCTCATATCCTTAGACTATGACCCCTGGTTCTGGACTCCCCCACCATCGGGAACATCCTTCCTGCATCTATCCTGTCAAGCCCTGTTAGAATTTTATAGGTTTCTGTGAGATCCCCCTCACGCTTCTGAACTCCAGCGAATATAATCTTAACCGACTCAATCTCTCCTCATACATCAGTCCCACCATCCCAGGAATCAGTCTGGTAAACCTTCACTGCACTCCCTCTATAGCATGAACATCCTTCCTCAGATAAGGAGACCAAAACTGCACACAATATTCCAGGTGTGGCCTCACCAAGGCCCTGTTTAATTGCAGCAAGACATCCCTGCTCCTGTACTCAGAACATTTCTGATGAACGGTCACTGACCTGAAACGTTAACTCTGATTCTCACTCCACAGATGCTGCCAGACCTGCTGAGTATTTCCAGCATTTCTTGTTTTTATTTCAGATTTGCAGCATCTGCAGTATTTTGCTTTTATACAAAAAGTTAGTATGCAGGTACAGCAAGCAATTACGAAGCCAAATGGCATGTTGGTCTTTATTGCAAGGGGATTGGAGTACAGGAATAAAGAAGTCTTGCTATAATTTTACAGGGTTTTGGTGAGACCACATCTGGAATACTGTATGCAGTTTTGGTCTCCGCATTTAAGAAAGAATATACTTGCATTGGAGGCAGTGCAGCGAAGGTTCACTAAATTGGCCCCATGAGATGAGGGGGTTGTCCTATGATGAGAGATTAAGTAAAATGGGCCTATATTCTCTGGAGTTTGGAAGAATGAGAGGCAATCTCATTGAAACATATAAGATTCTGATAGGGCTTAATAGGGTACATGCTGAGAGATTATTTCCACTGGTCGGGAAATCTAAAACATGGGAGCACAGTCTCAGGATAAAGGGCCGATCATTTAGGACTGAGATGAGCAGAAATTACTTCACTCAAAGGGTTGTGAATCTTTGGAATTCTGTACCCCAGAGTGATGCGGATGCTGCATATATTTAAGGAATGAATTTAAGGAATCTCAGGGAATCAATGGATATGGTGAGCGGGTGGGAAAGTGGAGTTGAAACCTAAGATCAGCCATGATTCTGTTGAGTGGCGGTAAAAGCTCAATGGGCCATTTGGTCTACTCCTGCTCCTATTTTTGTGTTCTTGCGTTACAGGTGCCACCTTTTGGATGAGACGATAAACCAAGGTCTCATCTGCTTTCACTTGGCACTATTCAAGCAAGGGCAGACCTCTTAAGTGTCCTAGCCAATACTTATCTCTCAACCAACATCACTGTTGGTTGTTAATTGCTGTTTGTGGGACCTTGCTATGTGCAGATTGGCTATTGTATTTCTTATATTACAGTGATTAGACTTTAAAAATACTTCATTGTCAAGCTCTGATGTCCTGAAGTGGTGAAAGGTACTGTATAAATGCATGTTCTTTCTTTCTAAATCTCAGAGGTTATGGGGCATGCAGGGAAGGGAGTTCATGATTCATTGACTCTCCAGAGTCAATTCAAGACTAAATATTGTAACATACGAAGAACTACATTTCCTCATCTTTCTTCAGAAGGCCGGGAATGGCATTTTCCCAGAATGATTTTTAGGAAGCAACAGTTTTCCCCAGATCTCAGTCTTCAGTTGAATGACCAGTTATGCTGCCGACAAGAAATTTTTAGCTTCTATGGTTCATCCCAGTAGATTATCTCCAAGATACTGATGGCATGCTAATCACCTACAAAACAATGGACCCACGAAGAACAGCCAAGTGTACTCAGACAGTTTAGATCAAACATGCTGTTTTATTACTGCAATAAAAGCAGTCTGACGCTTTCGTTTGGGCAGGTGAAATACAGTCCAAAGCTTGGCACCATCAATAACCAAAGGAGCAACTTCTTCACCAAAACTACATACGAACATATGAACTAGGAGTAGAAGTAGGCTATTCAGCCCCTCGGACCTGCTCCATCATTCAATAAGATCATGGCTGATCTGGTTGTGGACTCAACTCCACTTTCCTGCCTGAACCTGATACCTTTTGACTCCCTTCTTTGTCAAGAATCTGTCTACCTCTGCCTTAAAAACATTCAATGACTCTGCCTCTACTGCTCTCCGTGTAAGAGAGTTCCACAGACTCACGACTGTCAGAGAAAGAATTTCTCCTCATCTCGGTCTTAAATGGGAAATCCCTTACTTTTAAACTGTGCCCCCTAGTTTTAGTTTCTCTCACAAGGGGAAACATCCTTTCATCATTCACCCTGTCATGATTGTATGTGTGGGCTTGAGTATTAGAGACTATATCGTACTTGGAAGGGAAACTGAAAGTAGCTTTGTGCTCTGGGAAAAACACCTGACCTGGTGGTTGTTGTAAGGTCAGATAGGCTTTGTAGCCACAGTAAGCAGCAGTAAACAAGAACTCTACAGAAATCTTTTTATTTTAGCTTGTTAAATCTTTGTTAAAGTTAAATCAGTGACTTCAGATGTGATTCTTCAGCCTGAAATGTGATACCCTCAGGATCCTATATGTTTCATAAGATCACTTCTCATCCTTCTGAACTCCTATGAATACTGTCTTAACCTGTCCAACCTTTCTTCATTAGATAACCCTCTCATCCCAGCAATCAACCCAGTGAACCTTCTCTGAACTGTTTCCAATGCGATTACATCCTTTCTTAAGTAAGGAGACCAAAACTGTACACAATACTCTTGATGTAGTCTCACCGATGCCCTCTACAACTATAGCAAAACATATCTACATTTATATTCCATTCCCCTTGCAATAAATGCCAACATTGCATTCGACTTCTTAATCACTTGCTGTACCTGCATACTAACTTTTTGTGTTTCATGTACAAGGATACCTCTGCATCTCAGAGCTCTGCAATCTCTCTCCATTTAAATAATATGTTGCTTTTCTATTCTTCTGGCCAGAGTGGACAAGTTCACACTTTCCCACATTATCCTCCATCTGCCAAATCTTTGCCCACTCACTTAACCTATCTATATCCTTTTACAGACTCCTTATGTCCTCTTCACAATTTACTCTCCTACCTAGGTTTGTCATCAGCAAATTTAGCAACCATACATTCTGTCCCTTCATCCAACTTATTGATATAGATTGTAAATAGTTGGGGCCCCAGCACTGATCCCTGTGGTACTCCACTAGTTACATCTTGCCAACCTGAAAATGACCCATTTATGTCTACTCTTTGTTTCCTGTTAGCTAGCCAATCCTCTATCCATGCTACTATGTTACCCATTATACCATGGGCTCTCATTTTGTTTAGTAACCTTTGATGTGGCAGAAGAGAAGACAAGAAAATGTGAAGTTGTTCACTTTGGCAGGAAGAATAAAAAAGCAGAGTATTACTTAAACGGAGAATGACTGCAGAATTTCAGGGTGCAGAGGAATCTAGGTTTTCTAGTGCATGAGTCACAAAAAGTTAGTCTGCTGGTACAGCAAGTAATAAAGAAGGCTAATGGAATGCCATCCTTTATTACAAGAGGAATTGAAAATAAAAGTAAGGATGTTATGTTTCAGTTATACAGGGCATTGGTGAGACCACATCTTGAATACTGTGTGCAGTTTTGGTCTTCTTATTTAAGGAAGGATGTGAATGCATTGGAGGTGGTTCAGAGGAGGTTTACTAGATTGATGCCTGGAATGAGCGGGTTGTCTTATGAGGAAAGGTTGAACAGACTGGGCTTGTTTTCACTGCAGTTTAGAAGAGCGAGAGGAGACTTGATTGCAGTATATAAGATCCTGAACGGTCTTGACAAGGTGGAGGTGGAAAGGATATTTCAACTTCTGGCTGAGTCCAGAACTAGGGGTCACCCTTTTAGGACAGAGATGAGGAGAATTTTTTTCTCTCTGAGGGTTGTGTGACTTTCTGCCTCAGAAGGTGCTGGAGGCGGGGTCATTGAATATTTTTAAGGTGAAAATATATAGACACTTGTTAGGCAAGGGAATCAAAGGTTATCAGGGGTAGATGGGAGTGTGGAATTCAAAACACAAACAGATCAGCCATGATCTTATTGAATGGCAGAGCAGGCTCGAGGGGCCGATTGGCTTACTTCTGCTCCTAATTCATATGTTCGTATATATATACCTTGTCAAATACCTTCTGGAAATCCAAGTAACCACATCCACAGGTTCCCTTTAATCACGTTTCTTGTTACTTCCTCAAAGAACTCTAATAAATTAGTCAAACACGATTTCCCTGTCACAAAACCATGTTGACTCTGCCTGATTGCATTGAGATTTTCTAAATCTGCTGTAACCTCCTTAATAATATATTAGAGTCATAGAGTCGTACAGCATAGAAACAGGCCCTTCGGCCCACTGTGTCCACGTCGACCATAATGCCTATCTATACTAATCCCACCTGCCTGCATTAATTCCATATCCCTCTATGTCTTGCTCATTCAAGTACCTGTCCAGATGCCTCTTAAATGTTGCTACTGTTCCTGCCTCCACCATCTCCTCAGGCAGCTCATTCCAGATACCCACTATTCTTTGTATGAAAAATTTACCCCTTTGATCCCCTTTAAACCTCCTCCCTCTCACCTTAAATCTATGCCCTCTAGTTTTAGTCACCCCTACCATGGGAAACAGACTCTGGATATCTACCCTATCTATGCCTCTCATAATTTTATATACCTCTATCATGTCCCCTCTCAGCCTCCTTCGCTCCAGGGAAAACAGACCCAGCCTATCCAATCTCTTTTTATAACTCAAGCCCTCCAAACCAGGCAACATCCTTATGAATCTTTTCTGCACCCTCTCTAGCTTAATCACATCTTTCCTGTAGTACGGCGACCAGACCTGCACACAGTACTCTAAATGCGGCCTAACCAACGTTATGTACAACTGTAACATGACGTCCCAACTCTTGTACTCAATGCCTCGGCCGATGAAGGCAAGCATGCCATACGCCTTCTTCACCACCCTGTCTACCTGTGTTGCCACTTTCAGGGAACTATGTACTTGCACCCCAAGGTCTCTCTGCTCAACAACACTCCCCGGGGCCCTGCCATTCACTGTATATGTCATGCCCTGGTTTAACTTCCACAATGCATCACTTCACACTTGTATGCGTTAAATTCCATTTGCCAATCCCTTTCCCACTTTCCCAGTTGATCTATATTGTGTTGTAACCTTAGACAACCTTCTTCACTGTCCACTATACCACCAATTTTGGTGTCATCTGCAAACTTACTAATCATGCCCCCTACATTCACATCCAAGTCATTAATATAAATGACAAACAACAGAGGGCCCAGCACCGATCCCTGTGGCACACCACTGGTCACCGGCCTCTAATCTGAAAAACAACCCTCCACTACCACCCTCTGCCTCCTATCACCAAGCCAATTTTGTATCCGATTGGCTAGCTCACCCTGGATCCCATGTGTTCGAACTTTCTGGACCAGCCTACCATGTGGGACCTTGTCAAAGGCCTTGCTAAAGTCCATGTAGACAACGTCCATCGCCCTGCCCTCGTCAATCCACTTGGTCACCTCCTCGAAAAACTCAATCAAATTCGTGAGACATGATTTCCCACACACAAAGCCATGCTGACTATCCCTAATCAGACCATGCCTTTCCAAATGCATATAAATCCCATGTCTCAGAATCCCTTCCAATAACTTTCCCACCACTGATGTAAAGCTCACCGGCCTGTAGTTCCCTGGCTTATCCCTGCTGCCCTTCTTAAATAAAGGTACAACATTAGCTATCCTCCAGTCTTCCGGTACCTCGCCCGTGGCTAACCATCACGTTTTCTTTCAATTTGATACTATCTTTAACTTCTTTAGTTAGCCACGGATGGTGTGTCCTTTCCTTAGAGTCTTTCTTTCTCACTAGAATGTATCTTTGCTGAGTGTTATGAAATATCTCCTTAAATGTCTGCCACAGCATCTCTACTGAACTATCCCTGAACCTAATTTCCCAGTTTACTTTAGCCAGCTCTGTCTTCAAAGCCTCATAATTATCCTTATGTAAATTTAAAACACTAGTCTTAGATCCACTCTTCTCACCCTCAAACTGAATGCGAAATTCAATCATGTTGGGATCATTGCTACCTCAGGGCACCTTTACTATGAGGTCATTAATCAATCCTGTCTCGTTACACATTACCAGATCTAGAGTAGTCTGCTCTCTGATTGGCTCCAGAACATGCTGCTCTAAGAAACTGCCCCGAAAACACTATGAACTCATCTTCCAGGCTACCTTTGCCAATCTGATTCGTCCAATCTATCCGTAGATTAAAATTACCCATGATTATCACCGTATCTTTCTGACAAGCCCCCATTATTTCTTCCTGTATACCCCATCCTACAGTGTGCTTACTGTTAGGGGAGCCTATAAACTACTCCCACAATGACTTCCTACCTTTACTATTTCTTATCTCTACCCAAACTTATTCTACATCTTGATTTTTAGGACTAAGGTCACCTCTCTCTATTGTACTAATATCCTTAATTAACAGAGATACCCCTCTATCTTTTCCTAGTTTCCTGTCCTTCCAAAATGTCACCTATCCTTGAATATTCAGGTCCCAGCCGTTGTCATCTTGCAGCGATGTCTCTGTAATGGCTATCAGATCATACATATTTATTTCTAATAAGATGAAGGGTCACTGACCCGAAACGTTAACTCTGCTTCTCTTTCCACAGATGCTGCCAGACCTGCTGAGTGGTTCCAGCATTTCTTGTTTTTATTTCAGATTTCCAGCATCCGCAGTATTTTGCTTTTATATTTATTTCTATTTGAGCTATCAATTCATTTGTTTTGTTACGAATGCCACACACCACACACATTCAAATACAGAGCCTTTAGTTCTGTCTTTTTACTATTTATGCAATCTCTGATAATTGTTTCCCTTTTTACCAGCTCACTCTCTTACCTCCTCCTCTCTCTTTAATTTATCATATCTTCTTTAACTTGACCCCTCGCCCCCAATGTTTTGTTTAAAGCCCTCTCTCCCACCCTAGTTATACGACTCGCCAGAACACTGGTCCCAGCATGGTTCAGGTGAAGACTGTCCCAACGGTACAGCTCTCACTTTCCCCAGTACTGGTGCCAGTGTCCCTTGAATTGAAACCCATTGCTCCCACACCAATCTTTGAACCACACATTTAACACTCTGATCTTATTTACCCTACACCAATTTGCTCGTGGCTCACGTAATAATCCAGAGATTATTACCTTTGCGGTTCTGCTTTTTAACTTAGTCCCTATCTGTTCATACTCCCTATGCAGAACCTCTTTCCTAGTCTTATCTATGCTGTTGGTACCCATGTGGACCATGACAACTGGATCCTCCCCTTCCCACTGCAAGTTTCTCTCCAGCCCATAGCAGATGTCCCAAACCCTTGCATACAAACATCACTATGTGAGCAGCTGGAGGTCTGGTTACACCAGGTCTGCAGCCTGTTTGTAAAAACTGGAACTTCCATATCCTTTGCAGGCCTGTTACAATGCTTGTGTAAAGGAGAGAATTACGTTACATGACGTGACCCTCACGATACTGGGTGCAAGGACTGCTCGTCAATCTAAGCTGCCCAGAGACTGCTGGTTTCACTACAGAACTTGCATTTATACAGCACCATTAATGGAGTAAATCATCCTACGGTGCTTCACCATTGTTGTCAGACAACAAACTGACACCAAGCTACATAAAGAGACAGATGACCACAAGCTTGGTCAAAGAGACAGGTTTTCAGGAGTGTCTTAAAAGAGGAGAGAGAGGTTGAGAGACTAAGTGGATTAGGGAGGGAATTCAAGAGCTTAGGGCCTAGGCAGATGAAGGCATGGCCAATTTAGGAGCAATTAAAATCAGGGATGTACAAGGCTAGAATTGGAGAAGTGCAGATAAGTCAGAGGGACGAAGGGCTGGAGATTAGAGAGATAACAAGGGGTGAGGCCAGGAGTTGTGACAGGGCTGTTGAGAACTCTGCCCCAGATCTGCCCTCAGAAGGCCCCAAGGAATTTTGGGCCCCTAAAGTTCAGTGGTAGATATACTGGTTCCAGACCCAGAGCCGGACACATCATCTAGCCTGATGGTTCAGTGATGTACTGAGGGAGTGCTGCACTGTCTTTTGGGTGAGACGGATGCATGTTAGGCAGACTCGGAGGATCTTCGAGTGCTATGCAAGGAGGAGTGGGGAGGTCTTCCAGTATCACAGCAGGTAGTTCTGTCTCAGACAACACTGAAGAGACAGACTGACTGGTTATCACATCTCTGTGCAATCTTGCTGACTGCAGGACAGTTGGTGCCCTTTAAAAGAAATTAATTTGCTCTGAAATGCTTGGTGGTTTCCTGTGAAAAAAGATCAAGTCCTGAATAAATACAAAAGGCCTTTCTACTGCACATTGTTGAATGAAGAGCTGGCAAAAGCCTTCGTCAATATCACTGACCTCAAGGCATTTATTCAGACATTGAGATTTGCAGTTCTGGAATGCTCTGTACTTTACACAACCAGCTCAAGTTAACAATGTCAGACACAGGTGCCAGGTGAACATTGATCTCTGGTTTACAGTGGCATTTAAGAGCATGCATTCCAGCTCAGAAAAGTGTCTTTATTTCTCCGTTTCTGCCATTTACCTTTCATAGGTGTGCCCACTAAGCTGGTCTTAATCATCCTCTAAAAATTTATCAAGCTGCCTTCAACTCTGGACTGGTGACAGAGCCAACACAACCAGGTCAAAGTTACTTCAGCACATGTAGTGGAAAGTTCACTATGTGCGCACTCAAGCTCCTAATGTTTGGAAGGATTCATTTACTTGTAGCTTGAACAAGCTGCAAGAGTTGTTTTGTTCATTTATGTGCATTCATTGCATTGCTGGCAATACCAACATTTACTACCCATCCCTAATTGCCCTCGAGAAGGTGGTGGTGGTGAGCTGCCATCTTGAACCGCTGCAGTCTATCTGGTGTAGGTGCAACCACAGTGCTGTTAGGAAAGCAGTTCATGATTGTGACCTAGTGACAGTGAAGGAACAGCGATATAGTTCCAAGTCAGGATGGTGTGTGGCTTGGAGGGGAAATTGCAGGTGGTGATGTTGCCATGTGTCTGTTGCCCTTGTCCTTCTCGGTGATAGAGGTCGCGGGTTTGGAAGGTGCTGTCTAAGGAGCCTTGATGAGTTGCTGCAGTGCATCTTGTACTATTTATAATAGTATAGTCATTGAACTGTCATCTAACCAGAGTTTTGTGTAAATTCAGTTACTTTTATACTCTGTGTCTCTACTCATATAATGGTTCTTTTTATGACCTTATTCACCTGTACTCGCAAAGGCACACCCAGCCCAGTCAACCCTGCAAAGTCCTCCTTACTAACATCTGGGGACTTGTGCCAAAATTGGGAGAGCTGTCTCACAGACTAGTCAAACAACAGCCTGACATAGTCATACTCACCAAATCATAACTTACAGTCAATGTCCCAGATTCCTCCATCGCCATCCCTGGGTATGTCCTGTCCCAGCGGCAGGATACAATCACCAGAGGTGGCGACGCAGTAGCATACAGTCGGGAGGGAGTGGCCCTGGGAGTCCTCAAAATTGACTCCGGACCCCATGAAGTCTCATGCCATCAGGTCAAGCATGGGCAAGGAAACCTCCTGCTGATTACCATCTACTGTCTCCCTCAGTTGATGAATTAATACTCCTCCATGTTGAACACCACTTGGAAAAAACACTGAAGGTTAAAGGGCACAGAATGTACTCTTGGTGGGGGACTTCATAGAATCATAAAAATTTACAGCAGAAAGGCAGTCATTCGGCCCATCATGTCAGCACCAACCATCAAGGAGCCATCCAGCCTAATCCCACTTTCCAGCTCTTGGTCCCATAGCCTTATATTGTAAAGGTGACCTCATTGAAACATACAAGATTCTGAAGCAGCTTGACAGGGTAGATACTGGGAGGTTGATTCCCCTGGCTGGGGAATCTAGAACATGAAGCAGGCTCAGGATAAAGGGTCAATCATTTAGGACTGAGATGAAGAAAAATTTCTTCACTCAGAAGTTTGCGAATCTTTGGAATTCTCTACCCCAGAGGGCTGTGGATGCTCCATCATTGAGTACATTCAAGGGTGGGATAGATACATTTTTGATCTCTCAGGGAATCAAGAGATATGGGGAGCAGGCAGGAAAGCGGAGACGAGGAAGATCGGCCATGATCAGATTGAATGGCGGAGCAGGCTCAACGGGCCGCATGATCTACTATTTATGTTCTCTTCCCAGATTGGTGTTTTCCATCTGTGAAACTGTAAAATGCTCCAAGACATCTTCCTGCATGGAAGAATTGCTATAGAAAAACAAGTTATTGGACATAAAAACAAGAAATGCTGGAACCACTCAGCAGGTCTGGCAGCACCTGTGGAAAGAGAAGCAGAATTAACGTTTCGGGTCAGTGACCCACAGATGCTGCCAGACCTGCTAAGTGGTTCCAGCATTTCTTGCTTATATTTCAGATTTCCAGCATCCGCAGTATTTTGCTTTTATTTAAGTTATTGGACATACCTTTGAGGTGTCACCAGCCCATATCTGTTGGTCTCACTAACTCTGTGAGGCTGCAATGATCTGTAGCTGTTTGGACTTTGATTCATTTTGCACCGTTGAACGGCTGGATCGCTGCCAATGTCCATCACCAAAACTAGTTCGGTAACACCACTACTGACCAAGCTGGCCGAGTCCTGAAGGACATATCTGCCAGACTAAGCCTGCAGCAGGTGATGAGAGAACAACAAGAGGGAAAAGCCTACTTGACCTCGTCCTCACAAATCTACCAGTCACAGGTGCATCTGTCCATGACAGTACTGGTAGGCGTGACCACTACACAGTCCTTGCGGAGACCAAGTCCCATCTTCACACTGAGGATACCCACCATCGTGTGCTAAATGGGATTGTTTCAGAACAGATCTAGCAGCTCAAAACTGGGCATCCATGAGGCACTGTGGGCCATCAGCAGCAGCAGAATTGTACTCAATCACAATCTGTAACCTCATGGCCCGGCATATCCCCCACTCTACCATTACCATCAAGCCAGAGGACTAACCCTGGTCCAATGAGGAGTTTAGGAGGGCTTGCCTAGAGGAGCACCAGGCATACCTAAAAATGAGGTGTCAACCTGGTGAAGGTACAACACAATGCATGCAAAACAGCAAAAGCAGCATGTTATAGACAGAGCTAAGCGATTCCACAACCAATGGATCAGATCTAAGCTCTGCAGTCCTGCCACATCCAGTCGTGAATGGTGGTGGATAAATAAACAACTAACTGGAGGAGGTGGCTCCACAAATATCCCCAACCTCAATGATGGGGGAGCCCAGCACATCAGTGCAAAAGATAAGGCAGAAGCATTTGCAACAATCTTCAGCCAGAAGTGCCGAGTGAATGATCAAGTTCGATCTCCTCCTGAGGTCCCCAGCATCACAGATGCCAGTCTTCAGTCAATTCAATTCACGCCACTTGATATCAAGATATTGGATATTGCAAATGCTATGGGTCCTGACAACATTCTGGCAATTGTACTGAAGACTTGTGCTCCAGAGCTAGCTGTGCCCCTAGCCAAGCTGTTCTGGTTCAGCCACAACACTGGCATTAACCCGACAATCTGGAGAATTGCCCAGGGGTATATACTGAGCACAAAAAGCAGGACAAATCCAAGCAGCCAATTACTCCACCAACAGTCTACTCTCATCTACGATCATCAGCAAAGTAATGGAAGGTGTTGGAGGTCAATCATCTCAGTTCCCGGACATCACTGCAGGAGTTCCTCAGAGTAGTGTCCGAGGCCCAACCATCTTCAGCTGCTTCATCAATGACCTTCCCTCAATCATAAGGTCAGAGTGGGGATGTTCCCTGACGATTGCACAGTGTTTAGCACCATTTGCAACTCCTCAGATATTAAAGCAGTCCATGCCCACATGCAGCAAAACCTGGACAACATTCAGGTTTGAACTGATATGTAGCAAATAACATTCATGCCACATAAGTTCCAGGCAATGACCATCTCAAACAAGAAAGGATCTAACCATCTCCCCTTGTTGTTCAATGGTATTATCATTGTTGAATCCCCCACTATCAACATCCTGGGGGTTACTATTGACCAGAAACTTAACTGGACCAGTCATATAAATACTGTGGCTACAAGAGCAGGTCAGAAGCTGGGAATTCTGCAGTGAGTAATTCACCTCCTGTTTCTCCAAAGCCTGTCCACCAGCTACAAAGGTACAAGTAGGAGTGTGATGGAATAACCCCCACTTGCCTGAATGGGTGCGACTCCAACAACACTCAAGAAGCTCGACACCATTCAGGGTAAAGCAGCCCCCTTGATCAGAACCCCATCCACCACCTTAAACATTCACTCCTTGCACCATTGGCACACAGTGGCAGCAGTGTATATCATCTACAAGATGCAATGCAAAGATCCACCAAGGCTCCTCCGACAGCACCTTTCAAACCTGTGACTTCTACCACCAAGAAAAACAAGGACAGCAGGGGCATGGGAACACCACCACTTGCAAGTTCCCCTCCAAGCCAGACACCATCCTGACTTGGAACTATATCACCGTTCCTTCACTGTCACTGGGTCAAAATCCTGGAACTCCCTTCCTAACAGCACTGTGCGTGTATCTACAACCCAAGGACTGCAGCGGTTCAAAAAGGCAGCTCACCACCACCTTCTCAAGGGCAGTTAGGGATGGGCAATAAATGCTGTCCGAGCCAGCAATGCCCACATTCCATGAATAAATAAAAATAACCTTTGAGAGCATTATATCCTGACCAGACATACCCACCCAACAGAGCCACTTTTAACAAGAGATGTGGTGCAGTGTCAGCAGCCAGGTATCAGGAGTGGGGATAAAAACAAGAAACGCTGGAAATACTCAGCAGGTCTGGCAGCATCAGTGGAGAGAGAAACAGAGTTAACGTTTCAGGTCAGTGATCCTTCTTCAGAACTCCGTTTTGGCAACACCTCGGAGAACAGCTCACTCAGAGCGGCGAGTGACCTCCGACACTCAGTGTTACACTGACCCCATGCAGAGTAACCTCCGAAACTCAGTGTTACACTGACTCCATGCAGAGTGACCTCCAAAACTCAGTGTTACACTGACCCCATGCAGAGTGACCTCCGAAACTCAGTGTTACACTGACCCCACACACAGTGATCTCCGACACTCAGTGTTACACTGACCCCATGCAGAGTGACCTCCAAAACCCAGTGTTACACTGACCCCACACACAGTGACCTCCGGCACTCAGTGTTACACTGACCCCACACACAGTGACCTCTGGCACTCAGTGTTACACCGACCCCACACACAGTGACCTCCGACACTCAATGTTACACTGACCCCACACACAGTGACCTCTGGCACTCAGTATTACACTGACCCCACACACAGTGACCTCCAGCACTCAGTGTTACACTGACCCCACACACAGTGACCTCTGACACTCAGTGTTACACTGACCCCACACACAGTGACCTCCAATACTCAGTGTTACACTGACCCCACACACAGTGACCTCTGGCACTCAGTGTTACACTGCCCTAAGGTTCAAACACAGAGTATCCACAGAAGCACATCTCCATCCGATAAATCTCAAAAGCCGACATGGTGCCAATTGTGGGGTTTTCCTTTCATTTAATGCCCTTTATTGAAAGCATTGCACTTCAAGGTTCTGTACCTCATTCAGCCTAACAACCCTCCGAAAACTCTACGTTTCTCCAACTCTGGCCTCTTTTGCACCCCTCACTCCATTCTCTCCACCACCAGCCTTCAGAGTTGTCCTAAGTTGGAAAATTCCTTCCCTAACTCTTTCCATTCTCCTTTTAGGACCCTCCTTAAATGCCACCTCTTTGACCAGGTCTTTACTCACCTCCTTATATTTCCCTCTCTGGCACGCTGTTGATCTTTTTTCTGATGACACTCCTGTGAAGCGTCTTGGGAAGTTTTTGATGATATAGATGCGACATAGATGCAAGTTGTTCTACAAATGCCATTAAGAGATTACAGGAAGAATGGGCTGTGGACTTAAGACCCACAATGCAGATTGGCACAGCCTCTGATCCATTCAGTAATCTACATCAGGAGAGACAATGTGCAAGTAACAGCACAATAAACGTGAAAGGTGTGTCGAGGAAGCCACAAGACGTCTGCTCCAGTCGCACATGGTTCTACATCAGTGTCAGTGGTCTTGCAAAGGAACTGCAGGGTGGGCATGGCAAGGGGGACCATGGAGGAGGAATGGTAGGGTGGCAGGAAATCAAGGGGTGGGTGGGGGTGGCTGTGTGGTCAGGCATCCCTTTGGACCCCTGGAGCATCAGGACCGGTGTTGTTAATGCCTAGGCCTCTTTGTAATTCCCCCTCACTGACTCCCGCCCAAACCCATGGAGATGGAGTTGACAAGAGCGGGCTGTAGCAGGAAATCGCACAACTACAGGTCACAAGTGGGGAGCCAAGGACACGGCCAGCAGTGAGGTTATGCGGAGCAAGCAGGAGGAGGGTTTGAAGCCCAAGTGTCCTTGTTGTACCTCCTTCCTCTGCTCACTCCAGCAATCTGTGCAATTTCCACTTGTTCTCATTAACAGTTACATTGAGGTGTGAATTGCATCGTCATATCCCAACATTCCAATACTTATGGTGGGAGGTCCCCATGTTACTGAACTGCAGCGAGTTCCACCTGGACCACATTTTAAGCCCTGGCCTGGGTCATGTTTAGTTTAGAGATACAGCACTGAAACAGGCCCTTCAGCCCACCGGGTCTGTGCCAACCATCAACCACCCATTTATACTAATCCTACACTAATCCCATATTCTTACTACATCCCCACTTGTCCCTATATTCCCCTACTACCTACCTACACTAGGGGCAATTTATAATGGCCAATTTACCTATCAACCTGCAAGTCTTTTTGGCTTGTGGGAGGAAACCGGAGCACCCGGAGAAAACCCACGCAGACACAGGGAGAACTTGCAAACTCCACACAGGCAGTACCCAGAATTGAACCCGGGTCCCTGGAGCTGTGAGGCTGCAGTGCTAACCACTGCGCCACTGTGCCGTCATATTTTGCAATTTGTGATTTTAACAATTTAAAACATTTACTGAGGAATGTTAGTGAATTTTCCTTTTTTAAAAAACTAAAAGCAGGATTATTGACCATAGCCACAGCATACATAGCACATTGCATATACCTGAACTCACCCCAGTGCAGGGCATTCCCACTTCCAACCCAGGGTTCCCAATCCTCCCGTTTTGGGCAGGAGACTCCGGAGGGCTGCTGCTGGCCGCTCAGGAGAAACTGACCCCGTATGAGAGATTTACTGCATTCCAGGTGTAAGCATGACAGCTTCACAGCCAATGAAATTCACCTGGAAACTCCAAGTCCTGAGAAAGAAACTGGGGTGGGAGGGAGACAGAAACTCAAACAGGGGGGAGAGAGAGAGAGTGAGACAGAGACGGAGGAACACAAACTGGAGTAAGAGAGAGCTCAGTGATCATCGATAATGTTCGCATTACTCAGCCTGTGATGTTGTATAAGGTATCTTATTCTGGGAATAGGCAGCTTTGGTGCTTCTCCCCGAGGACTGAGCCTCACCTCGCTGAAGCTGGGCTCCTGTGGTGAGGTGTGGAAGTCAGTGAATTAAGTTTGCCTTTGCTTGAAAATTTTAGTTAGTAGTTATTTCTATTGATAATGTTTTTACTGGATCAGTGGTATATACTTGGTGTTTCTCATCATTGATAAAACTAAAGAAACATCATAATTAGTTTTTATTTCAACATTTAGTTATCCTTAAATCTTTCTATTCTTTTGTGTTCTTCCTTTCATTTATAAATGACGTTATTCCTCCTACTATAAAACAATAAGTCAAATATTTCATTTGGGGCTTGGTGGATACTGAGACACTCAACAAAAGCAACAACAACTTATATTTATATAGCACCTTTAACATAATCAAACGTCCCAAGGTGCTTCACAGGAGCATGATAAAACAAAGTATGACACTGGGTCAAATAAGGCAATATTAGGTCAGATGACCAAAAGCTTGGTCAAAGAGGTAGGTTTTAAGGATGAAAGTGAGATGGAGAGGTGAAGAGGTATAAGGAGGGTATTCCAGAGTTTAGGGCCTAGACAATTGATGGCACAGCCACCAATGGCACAGCGATTAAAATCAGAGATGCTCAAGAGACTATAATTAGGTGAGCACAGATATCAGAAAAGGTTGTGGGGCTGCAGGAGATTACAGAGCTAGGGAGGGGCAAGATCATGGAGGGAGTCGAAAACAAGGATGAGAATTTTAAGATCAACACATTGCTTGACCGGTAGGCAAAGTAGGTCAGTGAGTGAATGTAGGCATTCAATCTTTCCTCTTGTCCTTCCCCCTGATGCTAATTTTGGGCCTGCTCTGATTATGAATACTGTGGTGGGGTCACCTGATCTCACAATAATTCCTGCACAGTAACGTTAACAAGTTAAAGTAGCAACACCAGGAATGGACACAGAGTAATGCTGTGTTGGGTGTCCAAGGGTACAAAGAACAAAAGAACAAAGAACAGTATAGCACAGGAACAGGCCATTCGGCCCTCCAAGCCTGCGCCGATCTTGATGCCTGTCTAAACTAAAATCTTCTGCACTGATTCTCATTGGCAAGTACATTCACTGCCCACGCAAACACTGACTGTCCATCACAAATGAACATGTTTGACATGTTGTAGATTAGTTGACTCTACTCTGCCTTGTTCTTGGTCATTTGTCATGAATGTGCTTCCATTGTTAATATTTTTTGAGGACTTGTGTCTAAAAGACTGTGGAGAATATCTGAGGAGATGCTGGACTTGTTTTTTTTAAGGGTAACTGGAAGGACACTTGGGACTTTGTTTAAAAACAAACACTTCCTAGAGAAGTCACATGTCTTAAGCTAAGTAAACAGCAGGAGCCTTGCTGACTATTGGAGTTGTTCACAGAGAAGTGACATGTCTAGATTTATTTTGGTCAGGAGTTGGTTTCATTTTTGAACTGTTTGAATGTCAGTTAAGGTGTAAGCCTGCTAAGAGAGAGAGTCCACCAGCTCATCCTGTTCTACCTCTTTGAGAAACCCTGAGAATCCAGCATGTGAACTGGAGAAACTGATGCAGCATTTCTCCTGATAAGCTTCTGCAAGACTTCCTCTCGACATCTCCTGAACGAACTGCTTCTGAAAAGATCCCAGTGACGACTGCATGCGTCCAGTGACACCTGTCTAAGTGTATCTGGATGCAAGACCAACTGGAACATTCCATATCTTATCCTTTTTCTTCAAGAATTAACAAGTATTTGGCCAAAATATATATATTTTTTGTAAAGTTGATCTCTGCAGAGAAAGCTTTTTTATTTTTCCTTTAACCGGTGTGTGTGTGTGTGTTGGGTTATTTATAGGGGTAATGTATATTTACTATCATATTTCAACCTGTGTATAAATAAGCTTTGCATCTTTATTGAATGAGTTGTAATGGTCTCCTTCTCATTGTAACATTTTATGATTCTATACCCTACTGAATTCCTAAACCCCTTAACCTGATATATCCAAGGGAATAGAAGCCAAGTGTATGCAACCTGTCCTCATAATTAACCCTTTAAGCTTCATGTCATTTTAATGAATCTGTGCTGCACCCCACCCCCACCCCCCAACCACCCACAAGGCCAATACACCAACATATCCTTCTATGTGATGTCCAAAACTGAACATAGTACTCCAGATGGGGTCTGATCAAGGCTCTGCACCTGAAGTATTTGAAAGAAGTGTTTAAAATAATGAAAGCTTTAGATAGTGTAAATAAAGTATAACTGTTTCCAACGGCAGCAGGGTTGGTAAGCAGCAGACACAAATTTAAGGGGATTAGTAAAAGAACAAGAGGTAACATTCTTTTACACAGTGAGTTGTTATGATCTGGAATGCACTGCCTCAAAGGATGGTGGAAGCAGATTAAATATTAACTTTAAAAACGGAATTGGATAAATACTTGAAGGGAGAGAAAAGGCTATGGGGGAAAGAGGGAGAGTGGGATTAATTGGGTAGCTCTGTCAAAGAGCCAGCATTGGCACAATGGGTTGAATGGCCTCCTTCTGTGCCATACCAATCTATGGCTCTAGAGGAAACCTTCGAGCAGGTCCAATGACAGCTCACACCCTGATGCTATGAAGGGTTTTCATTTAATACTCCTGGCAAGGAGCTAAACTAGACAATGTGAGTACCAGATGGTCTCACACCCTAGGTGGACACATTTGTGCTAAGGATGCAAACTTTGATTACCAACCTAGTGTTTGGGGGAGAGACCTTTATCTCGTTCACTGAAGAATGTAGCCATAGATCTCCCTCTATAGAGAGAGCGAGCCAGGGAATGAGACTCATGGCTGAGGAATGAACATGGAAGATTTATAACAGAGGAAGTCTAAGACACAGCAATCTCGGACAGCCTGAAACAATCAACAATACCTTGCATTTATATAACACTTGTAACATAGTAATCCATCCCAAGGCGCTTCAGAGGAGCATTATCAAATTTGATACCAAGCCACATATGGAGCTGTTCGAACAGCTGACCAAATGCTTGGTCAAAGAGGTAGTTTTTAAGGAGCATGTTAAAGCAGGGGAGAGATGGGGAGGTTTAGGAAGGGAATTCCAGAGCTTAGGTCCCAGGCAGCTGAAGGCACAGCCACCAATAGTGGAGTGAAAGGGCCAAAATTGGAGGATCACAGTTACCTCTAAGGGTCACAGGATAGGAGAAGGTTACAGAGATAGAGAGGAGCAAGGCCAAGGAGGGATTTGAAAAGGATGAGAATTATTAAAATAAGGCATTGCCTCGGAGCAAATGTAGGTCAGTAAGCAGAAACCGAGAGAAATCTGACTAGATTGTCAGGACAGCTGAGACACCTGGCAGAGGTATGAATATATACAGCTGCAACAAGCCTGGTGGTAGGAGTGTGCATTTTGTTGTTTACTGGTACAAGGACATTCACCTCACTGAAAAACGATTCAATTCATTCATCATACAATCATAGAAATGTACAGCATGGAAGGAGCCATCCAGCCTAATCCCATTTTCCAGCTCTTGGTCCATAGCCTTGTAGGTTACAGCACTTCAAGTGCATATCCAAGTACTTTTTAAATGCTATGAGGGTTTCTGCCTCTACCACCCTTTCTGACAGTGAGTTCCAGGTCCCCACCATACTCTGGGTGAAAAAACTCCCCTTAAATACCTCTGAATCTCCTAACTTTTGCCCTAAATCTATACCCTCTGGTTATGGACCCCTCATCCAAAGGGAATTAGGCCTTCCTATCCACTCTATCTAGGCCCTTCATAATTTTATACACTTCAGTCCAGTCTCCCTTCAGTCTCCTCTTTTCCAATGAAAACAACCCGAGCCTATCCAATCTTTCCTCATAACTAAAATTCTCCAGTCCAAGCAACATCCTCTTACATCTCCTCTGAAACCTCTCTAGTGTAATCACATATTTCCTATAGTGCAGTGACCGACTTGTATGCAGCATTCGAGCTGTGGCCTAACTAGTGTTTTATTCAGTTCTAGCATATCCTCCCAGCTAATAAAGGCAAGTATCCCAAGTGCTTTCTTGACCACCTTATCTACCTGTCCAGCCAACTACAGGGATCTGTGGACATGCACGCCAAGGTCCCTCTGTTCTTCTACACTTCTCAGAATCCTACCATTTATTGTGTGTTCCCTTACCTTGTTAGGATTTACCACATTCTCCGAACTGAACTCCATTTGTCACTGTTCTGCCCACCTGACTAGTCCATTGATATCATCCTGCAGTCGACAGCTTTCTTCGTCATTATCAACCACACGCCAATTTCTGCATCATCTGCAAACTTTTTAATCATACCCCTACATTTAAGTCCAAATCATTGATATATACCACAAAAAATGAGGCCCCTAGTACTGAGCCCTGTGGAACCCCACTGGCAACAAACAGCCTTTCAGTCACAAGAACACCCATCAATCATTACCCTTTGCTTCCTGACTCTGAGCCAATTTTGGATCCAACTTTCCACTTTCCCATGGGCTTTTACATTCGTGACCAGTCTGCCTGTGGGACCCTATCAAAAGCCTAGCTAAAATCCATATAGACTACATCAAATACACGACCCTCATCAACCCTCCTTATTACCTCCTAAAAAAAATTCAGTCAAGCTGTTCAGACATGACCTTCCCTTAACAAATCCATGCTATCTTTGATTAATCTGTGTCTTTCTACATGAAGATTTATCCTGTCCCTCTGAATTCTTTTCAGTACTTTTCCCATCACCGAGGTTAGGCTGACTAGCCTGTAATTAGTCAGTCTATCCCTTTCTCCCTTTTTAAACAATGGTACAGTATTAGCCATCCTCCAGTCCTCTGGCACCATGCCTGTAGTCAGAGAGATTTGGAAAATGATGGTCAGAGCCTCCACTATTTCTTCTTTTGCTTCCCTTAACAGCCTAGGATACATTTCGTCCGGGCCTAGGGATTTATCCACTTTCAAAGGTGTTAAACCCCCTGAATACTTCCTCTCTCAGTATGTTCATTTCATCTAATATTTCACACTCCTCCACCCTAATTGCAATGTCTGTATTGTCCCTTTCTTTTGTGAAAACAGACGCAAAATATTCATTAAGAACCAAACCAATGTCCTCTGCCACCACACACAGGTTACCCTTATGGTTCCTGTTACGACCAGGTGAGAAAGGTGTCCAGGGTTCCCTCTCAGCCTTCACCTGGTCTTACCATAACAGGGTTTAATTTTAAACACACCGTGTTTTGAGCTCCCCCTTGGTGAATCCTTGTTCACCGCTTTCCAATTATAAGGCAAAGAAACCAGCACAAACAGGTTTTCTTAGGTTTAAAGAAGAAAAGTTGAAATTAAACAAACTTGAACTTAAACTCTAATTCAGTTGACGCCTACGGATACGCGACGCGCCCACACTTGCATGCATACGCGATACACACGTGTTGACCCTCAAACTAGGGTGTCAACTGGTGTGGCGGACAAAAGACGCCTGCATGAGATACTTTGTATAAACACTTTTATTGATACTTAAATCACTTAGCTACTCATTATTTCACCTGTTCAAGTACTTGTTACTTAGAGTCATAGAGAGATACAGCACCGAAACAGGCCCTTTGGCCCAACTAGTCCACACCAACCATCAACCACCCATTTATACTAATCCTACATTAATCCCATTTTCCCTCTCACATCCCCACATTCCCTCAATTCTCCTACCAGCTACCTACACTCGGGGCAATTTTTACAACGGCCAATCTACCTATCAACCTGCATGTCTTTGGCATGTGGGAGGAAACCAGAGTACCCGGAGGAAACCCACGCAGACACAGGGAGAACTTCTTCCTTCGGAGGCTCCTAGCCTCCCCTTTTTATCCAGTTGTTCCCAGCCTCGAGAATGTCCTTAGTCACGTACACCCATGACTTGGAGTCAGTGTTAGTTGCAAAGCAAAACAAAATACATCTGCTGGCCTTGTTCTTGTTTTCTGTCCTTGTCTAGCAGTCTCATCCATAGTACATCTTATCACACACACTGCCTAGCAGACTGGGTTCGTTTCTCACAGTTCTCGCCCTTGTGTAAGGATGGCTATTTTCCCCTCATGCTCTGCAGATGTTTAGCTGTTAGCCATCCAGCTACAGTCCCCCCTTTGATCCATTAGCGAATTGGATCATAAAGAAGCCCTAATCATACCCCACCTCGTGACAGTAGATACTCAAGTCCAGGCTGTGTTACATTTACTTATATCTATCATTTGTTCGCGTTTTCGCATGTACCAGTCCATTTCCAATTTCCCTTCCATTTCAGCTTTCCAACGTTTAAACATTATCACATTTGATACATCAAAATCACAATCATACCAATAATCACAATGTGCGAAACAATTCTCATCCATGGATGTATCTGTATGTTAGTATCCCAATTCAAAATATCATCCCACCAGTTTGTTACTCTAATCATTTCAATCTTTCGCCCGGTTTCCTCGACTTTCCGAATGACTTTGACAAATGTCTGGTGGGTTTTAGCTAACTGTTTCTTGATCCATTGCAAGTCCTCAGGTAAAAGTCTAATGTTAGTTTCATATTTTTCAAAATACCTTCCTAAACTCTGTTTAATTTCTTCCGTGACATTAATCCTAGTTTCTTTCCCCTTATGTATATCAACCAGCACGATTTGGCCTATCCTGGCTGGTCTTTGGGGTTTAAAGCAAAGGGTGGTGTCAGTCATCGGACAAGTCAAGTTATGAACAGGTGAGAAAGAGGTCAAGGATTCCCTTCCAACCTTCACCTGGTCTTACTGTAACAGGGTTTAATTTTTAAACACACTGTGTTTTTTAGTTCCCCTTGGTGAATCCTTGTTCACCACTTTCCGATTATAAGACAAAGAAACCAGCTGCCTTGCCAGTTTTTCAAAGGACACAAAAAATACTTCTACATCATCCTCATTGATGTTTGGAATTAGTTGAGCTAGTTTTAACAATTGCGTACCCATCCCTGAATTATGTTCCTCCATATTGGCCATGCTTTCACTGGGGTTACTCTGTC